>NC_090196.1:11825523-12038023 GCF_024679245.1 Pseudorasbora parva | reverse complement strand
CTTTACTTTTTAACTTCATTCATCAAACATTTTAAATTGGATCTGTAGAGCATTACGGCATGAAATATTGTAGTGCAAGGAAACATGCACAACGTAGCTTCAACTTTCTCTCTCAGTGGAAACTGCAAACCTATTATCTGCTACCCAGACCAGTGGGTGGTAGATGGAAGTGCTCGATCACCTCAGTCAAACAAGAAGGTCTAATGATGAGCTCTTAAATTGTTCACACAAAAAGATCAGCTGAAAAGTGTAAAGCCTGGGGGTAAAACTCAATTCATTATTAATGTGCTGTGCCATGAAGATCTGAGCGGGGAAATGCTAAACAGCTTAAAAGCAGGGATCCGAACAGGTTCAAGGAACGGAAACAAAATCAAGTTTATTCGCTCTGAACAGAAACACTTAGAACAGAGATTACCCTTAACTGGTTAATAATGTTATTTTATCATTCTGTTTAATATTTGAATGTGGCCGTCAACCAATCCAACATACAGGCGCACATCTGTTTTTCTCCAAAGCTCTGTTTATTCAGTGGCGGCGCCAGGGGGGGTCTTGGGGGGTCTTAAGACCCTCCTAAAAACGCCTTGACCCCCCACCCACCCTCTTCCTGATAAAAAAAATGAGATATATATATATATATATATATATATATATATATATATATATATATATATATATATATATATATATATATATATATATATATATCTGGGATAAAGATTTAAAAATGTTTCTCTTCAAACTATGCAGAAAAATAATAATTAATTATTTATTCGACATATAAAAAAATGAGGGCTGTCAAAATTCATAACGCGTTAATTTTGTTTGTTACATGACAATATTTACAAGACGTTTTTCTTGCGTCTTTCTGCGGTTAAAACACAGATTGAGCTATTCTATGTGACATGATACAGATTTCAGTAAGTTGTCCTGTTTATTTTAACACACTTTCAGATGCTCATTCATGTTTATTTGGCATTGTTACTAGTATTAAGGCGGAAGAAAAGATCCGTTCATGGTCGTACCGCGCTGACGGTTCTCTTGAGCTGAGCTGCAGCAGAACGATATCGCGCCACAACGCCAAAACATTTGTTTTTAAATTTTGTATTTAAAAAAAAAAAAAAAAAAAAAAAAATTATAAAATTATAATTTATTAAAAAAAAAAAAATATATATATATATATATATATATATATATATATATATATATATATATATATATATATATATATATATATATATATATATATATATATATATATAATAAATAGATGTAATTTCAAATCGGAGACTTTGTTTCAATCAATCAACTTTATTTATATAGCGCTTTTACAATGAAGATAGTTTCAAAGCAGCTTCACAGTGTTAAACAGGACAATATTGCAACAAAATTTAATTTGGCTAGTTTGATTTGGATAGTTTATAGAATTAAATATGACCTAATTAATACATTTAATTTGTATATATAGTTGAATAACTTGGATCATAATTTTAGTGTCCCCATTGTTTCATATCAATAGTCTTAAAGCACAAACATGATTGCGATTTATTGGATGGGACGCGCTCTACAATGTTTATTTCATTCATTAACTGAAAACAGGATGACCAATCGATTCTTGGGATTTAAGAATCGATATTGTTTTGTAAAAGTCAGAATCGATTAAAACTTTGAAATCTATATTTTTTTACCCATCCCTAAAAATGAATATAATTAGCATTGTCATCATTTAAAATGCAGTAAATGGTTAAATATTGGGTGTTTCGGCCACTTATCACAAAACACCCTCTGCCGGGGTTGGCCCACCACAGTTTGATCAGACCCGGGTGTGTGTCGCACAGTGGTGGCACCATGCGAACATTTGGCAGCACATGTTGCGTCCATACATTTCAGCCACAGCCAGGGACTGCTTCGTTCTGCTGCAGTGGCAAGTTCTTTGATTGCCCTCCGTTGGGGCTGCCCTCTAATCCCTACTTCCTTCAAAAGCATTGTTGTAGAGCTGGCTACAAAACCTCTGCATCCCACCTCCACTGGCCACACCTTCACATTCCAGAACCGCCCCTCTGCTTCAGCTGCTAGGTTGGCATATCGCATATCTTCCACTTAAATGCCTTGTCGATGGCATCCTCCCATGGGACAGTCATTTCAACGATGAAGACACACCGGCAGGACTTGGACCAAAGTACAAGGTCGAGGCGCAGGTTGGTTGCTGCAATTTCGGGTGGGAAGGTGAGCCTCTGGTAAAGGTCTACCCGCATTTCCCCATCCCGGGCTGCATTCAGTGGGCCAAACTCTGGGAGTGATGGCTTAGTCCACTGTTTCTCCCCTTCCCGCATGAAGGTTGTTCTCCATGGGATAGTAGTTTGGGCATTTAGAGGCGCAGCGTTCGTGGTTATTTTCTTGTTCTCAAGTTCGGCAGCCAAACACCTCAGCACTTGGTTGTGGCGCCAGGTGAACCTTCCTTGAGTTAGGCTTATCTTACAACCTATCAGGATGTGTTTGAGGGTTGCTGGGGATGCACCTGCATACAGGGGACAGGCTGGGTCCTCTCCATACCAGAGATGTAGGTTGGTTGGGGAGGGCAGGACATCGTATGTGGCCCTGATGATGAACCTTATCCTATTAGCCTCCATACCCCACATCTCACTCCATGTGATTTTCCTCCTCTCCACGCAATCCCACTTCATCCAGCAGCCTTGCTGGGCTTGGGAGACAACCTTGGCACTTCTGGCTGCTTCCTCCTGGTGGCGCACCTCCTCCACCACCATGTGCCGCCGTTTGGTTGGAGTAGCCTTTTGCCATGTTGGTGTTGCTGCTTCCAATCCAATCCCTCTTCCATGTTGGACTTGCCCCACTATATCCCAGTGTTTGAGGGCAGCCTTTGCCGCCGCAACCGCTGCTGACGGCTTCCATTTAGTGCTGTAGGAGCAGCACCTCTGACGACTGGATCCCGGGATTCTGTGAGAGTCATTTCCAGCCTTGATTTGGCACATTTGTACTCCTCCACCAGGCTTGAGATTGTCAGGGAGAGGGCTCCATTGCCATACAGGCCAATGCTGGTAAGGCATCTCGGCAGTCCCAGCCACTTCCTCACTTGTGCATTCACTAATCTCTCCAGTCGAATGGCATGGGATAGCATGACCTCATAGATAGAAATTGGCCGCATGAGATGGGGCAGAAGCCCAAACTGAGGTTGCTCCACCTGCTTCGAGTCTTTAAATTTTGCGCTATACCAGAGGCCGAGGCTTTTGATGGGCTTTTCCAGAACTGTTGGTATTGGTTCGTTGTTGACCTGGAACCTCTCATTGGTAAGCTGGCCCTTGACAATGGAGATACTGCTGGATTTGCTGGGTTTAATCTCCATTCTTGCCCATTTAATGTTTCCTTGGAGTTTATCCAACAGGTGTTTGGTGCATGCATTTGTTGTTGTTATTGTAGTCATGTCATCCATGTACACCCTGATTGGAGGAAGACGCAGCCCACTCTTCAACCGCTCTCCTCCTACCACCCATCGGGATGCTCGAATAATGAGCTCCATCGCCATTGCAAGCGCGAATGGAGATATGTGACAAGTTTAATTAGTTGAAGGACGCCATTCAATGTCATGTTATTTGAAGCCCACAACGTGCACATGGTAAGATTGTGTCTCAGAATAGTTCAAATATTTAACTTTTTTAGAAACCATTCTAAAAGTGTTAATTTCTGTTGAACGACACCCCAAAAGGTCCCATTCTTTGCGTGTTTTCGAAGCTTTGATTATGTTTACAGTAGGGCTGGGCGATATGGCCCAAAAAAGTTATCACGATATAATTTAGCATATCGGTCGATATCGATAAATATCACGATAAATGTAAAATCTTTATTTCTTTAAAGTTTAAAGGCATATTTTTGCTCCTGAGTGAAATATGTAGAAAACAAACAGTTAGCTGTGGTTTTAAAACTAACCTTTATTGTCAAAACATGACAAACACTTCCCAAACAAGTGAAAAATTTATTTAAACTGAGGTAGATTTATTTATTAAAATCTTAACTGTGGTCGGCATTATTTTACTCAACACTATATATCAATAATATCATTATACAGGGCTTGACATTAAGCATGTTCATGTGCTTGTCCTTCGAACAAGTAAATCGTTCAAGCTTGTCCAAGTAAAAAATTAGCTTGTCCGGAAAAGTGTGTGTGTGTGTGTGTGTGTGTGTGTGTGTGTGTGTGTGTGTGTGTGTGTGTGTGTGTGTGTGTGTGTGTGTGTGTGTGCGTGTGTGTGTGTGTGTGTGTGTGTGTGTGTTGTAAATATAATTTATTCTGAAGCATTATTCTCACCAGTGTTCAGTCAGCTTTGACATATTTAAATCTGCATATTTGTGGTTTTTATTTTTATTGAATCATTTGAAATTTGTGATATTTTCACCTTTTATAAAGGGCATTTTCCCTTAATCTTATTAAATATAGGCTAAGCTTCATGTTTCATTTTATATTTGTAATTTTGATCAATACATTAAATTAAAATAAGACACTATAAGGGCTGTTACCAATCAAAATAAAAAATTTACACTGAAAAATTACAACAGCATTAAATAATGTTTTGAGATTTGTAGTTTTGAATAGACAAATAAGACATGTTGGAAAGTATGTTTAAAGATCAAATTAAACCACCAGTAGGTGGCAGCAGGTGCCGTCTTAATGAGCGAGTCATTGAGTCGTTCATTCAAACGATTCATTCAAACACTGAATCGTTCATTTACCCACGTTGCTGTGAGACGCGTTGCGGTTCTGCTGTGAACGATTTTCGTAGCTGAAATAGAACAAAACGCTCAATATTGCATTATATATATTTAATTGTGTAAGTAAAACACTAAAAACGCAAACGGGCAAAAAAAAAGCGTTTTAAGAAACATTTTGAGGCCCCTTCTCTTGCCTCACAGTGGATTGGTCCACCGTGCATCTCACCGACACACACACACACACACACACCTCACCGACAGTGGGCTGGTCGGGAGAGAGAAAAGTTCAGTATTTGTGGATCTACAGTAAGGGCTGTCTAATCTATTGTATAAATTTTAAACACCAGATGACATTATTTCTCTTTTGATACAGGCGATGCGGAGTCATGAATACATCACCAAAGACAAACAATTATGATAGCGATGTACAAGTCCGATGTTTTAGTGATTATAGTTTGGTAACGTTAGCTTGTTGTAAGTCACCCACTACAACTAAAAAGATAATAAGCCGGTGTGTGAATGTAGTTAATGTAGATTCACCGCTGTGTTGGGCTCAATGTTATATGGAAGAACTTTGAAGAAACACGACAGTTTAATAATTAAATTCCGTGTGGTGAACGTGAACCTATGATAAGCAGCCCACGCACGTCGCTCTGTTTTATGTCGGATGGGATCGCTAAAATATCTCCAAACCACTGAAGTTGAGGGAACTAACTTGTCAACGATATCTGTGTCCTCCGAGCTGGTCGTGAGCGCTGCATTTTCTTCACTATTGCTCTTTTTTAATCGCTCCACTTAACTCCGATCCTCCAAGCTTGTCAGCCACAGACTGTAAACATCACCACGTGCAGCACCCAGAAGCCCGGTCTGCAATACGCATGCGCAGCATTACGCATAGTGCGTATATCGAGAATTTATCGACCTGTTGTTATCGTTTTATCGAGGAAAATTATATCGTGATAATTATCGTTATCGTTTTATCGCCCAGCCCTGGTTTACAGTGTGCAATATAACATGAGTTCATGTTTTGCGTGAAAAAAAAAACAGTATTTTTCACACAATTTACTTATCTGTACAGCGCTGTTTCCTCTGTCCTAAAAACGGCCTGATGATTTCCTTGTTCTATGAAGTCCCTCCTTCAAAAATGCGTAACGAATTCTGATTAGGCCAGCGCTTCCCGCGCTGTGATTGGACAGCAGCTTAGCGCACTTTGCCCGGAAAGGTCCCGCCTCTTACCATAACGGGGAGATGCAAGCGCTCAATGTTATTGCAAAAATGTCTATACTGCCTTATCAATTTGAGCCGGAATCAGACCCGGAGAATATCAAAGAGGATCGATTACAACCTGCTCAGGAAAGACTTTTGCTGGATGTTTCAGAATGGTAAGCTGTCTATTCAGTAGTTTGAACTGATCATTACAAACACCAACAATCGATGGTGTCTGAATGAATTACTACACTTTTATATGCTACGTTTTTCGGATTAGTTTCAATTACCACCTAATGTTAGCTAACAAAGCTAAACGGTGTTGCACTTTGTGTCATGAGTTACATAAACTGTTAAACGGACCAACTTAAATAATAAAATACACTTACCGGTTGTGGTCCATAAACAACAAAGAGGGAACTGTGTTATCTTTTAAGAATAATCTTTCTGCGAATACGGCATTAAACTGATTGAGATTGAGGAAGCAGTCCTCAGCAAAATGTGTTGCACATAGTTTTAAATTGTGATTATAATTTTCCGGAACCGAGTTAACCATAAACTGTAGCCATTGATCTCTACGTGCATCGTCCGTGGGAAGGCCAAACAAAGGTGATTTGACTCTGGGATGAAAATAACAGCGTTTCAATGGCATGGCGACAAACAACAACGCTTCCTACTCTTGACCTGCGAGAGCAAAAGGACAACACCCCCGAATTTGCGTGTTCTTGTGGGCGGAGGGTTCGTCAACAAACGGTTTTAGTTGGCAAACTGTTCAGCTGAAACAAACGGCTTCAGCTGTTAGCAGCTCCTCCCCTTTTTTGAAACAGCCAATAGCGGACCTTTCTCTGTTTGATAAAGCCAGCAGTTTCCTCTAACTGTTTACCATCATAATCTCCTCCATATCGCTTTTGAAATGCAGCATTCTGTGCAGAATTCAAAGGTCGATATGTTTGTTGTCTGTGCGGACTCGCGCATATGATCCGCGCTGCGCTCTCGTCTCTGTAGTCTAAATTTAGACCAGAGCCGTTGGGGTGTGTGCGCTGCGGCGGTGCGTGAAACAAATGTGAAAACAGACTTTATTCACCTCAAATGAAAGCATATTTACACTGAATCATTTCCTATCACAATTATAGTGTGCTATGTGCCTTTCACCATGTAGAAATTAGTAAATAAATGTAAACAACTGACCGATTTCAGTCACAGCTTCAGCAGTGTAAGGGGGCGGGCTTTACATTTGCATTTACATTTATGCATTTGGCAGACGCTTTTATCCAAAGCGACTTACATTGCATTCAAGGTACACATTTTTACATTATTGTCAGTTCTTGCTTTCCCTGGGAATTGAACCCATGACCTTGGCATTACATTTTGGATGCTTATATCTCCTAAATGCAAATTTTGTCATAGTTTTGGAACATACCACCTTATTCATAACTTTAAGGCTAACACAGTTATACTAAAAGCTAAAAAACTTAAATTTTGATTTCAGTGGACCTTTAAACTGGGTCATTAATGTAGTAGAAATGTTAAATTATTTTTGAATTTGGTGCTTTCTAGACTGAGAAAAGACAGAACATGTATTTTTGTCTCATGGGGATGAAAGACAACAATTCCCAGAATGCTTCGCTACCCTGAGAGGCCATTCCCAAAGCCACGCTACTGGATTACTGTGACTGAGTTGGAGAAACGACACTACAATTAAATACTAAAGTGTCTGTTCAATAAAATGAGTGAGTCACCGCACGAGTGTCACACATGATTATTCGAATATATTCCAGGGTTTCAACTGGTACAAAGCCATATGCTAATTACTTTAATGTAAACCTTGTGTGTATTTGACAGTTTAAGCACAATAAGACATGTAAGATGTTAGTTTAGTACTCATATGCTGTTTGAGAGGCTTTAAGTGCACACACTTCGGGTGTACACACTCAGAAAAACGCATGTTAGAACAACATGCAAATAAAAATTAACCGAAAAGGCTGTAAAACACATGCAAATAATACACTTTTAATCAGACTGTGATTAACTGCAATGTCACGTTAGCGTAACCCTACTGTACCTCTGCGTTTACGTGATGCGAATGTACACCCTTTATAAAAATTGTGTTTTTGAATAATGAAAATGCTTATTGAAAGAACCAGTTGTTTAATAACCCTGTGCTGTCAACAAGCAGAGACCATCTCCAAACTATGTGGAAGTCTTCATTCATGATTTAGGTGGGTTGAGCAACTGTATGAAGTTTTGCAGACAGGTTGAAGAAGTTGAGAGGTTTAGTCACAAGCTCTAGTATTAAGCTATTTAATATACATATCTATTCAAGTTCTGGTATATGCGTTTTTAACCTTGAGTCTGGTTTCTCCCAAGGTTTATTTTTCTCCATCATGCCCTGATGGAGTTTTGGTTCCTTGCCACTGTCGCCTTTGGCTTGGCTTGCTCAGTTGGGGACACAGTTGGTTTAGGGCTTCTGTAGAAGCATGGTGTGCAAAATGGCGACCCGCGGCGTATGGAGATAGAAATGGCTCATTCTAAGGTAATAAAAACATAATGGTTCATTATGTAAGGTCTTTATACATCACTGAAAACATTATTTGTATTATATTGCATTTATTTCAAAAGATTCTCTAAATATTACTGTGAACCTTTAAAATACTTATTCTGCTCGGAGTCAATCAATCAATCAATTATTTATATAGCGCTTTTACAATGACGATTGTGTCAAAGCAGCTTCACAGTGTCAAACAGGACAGTATTGCAACAAAATTAGATTTGGCTGTTCAGTCGTACTGGAGAAAACAGTGATGTTATCAGCTTATTTTAATTTATCATCGGGCGACAATGTTGGCAGATCAGTATTATAGTTTATAGAATTAAATAAGACCTAAATAATTAATTTGATTTGTATATTTAGTTGAATAATTTGGATCATAATTTTAGTGTCCCCAACTGAGCAAGCCAAGCCAAAGGTGACAGTGGCAAGGAACCAAAACTCCATCGGGCATGATGGAGAAAAATAAACCTTGGGAGAAACCAGACTCAGTCGGGGTGCCAGTTCTCATCTGGCCGATTGTAACGCCGTGTAAGATTATTATTCTGGCAACCTTACAGGTCAGAAATCATATTAGATCGGAATATTTAAAATTTCTGGGTATCACGCAAGAGATGGGTTTATTTAGGATGGCGCGTCGATTACACAAGAGTATGAACTATTTCATTACACTAGAGTGAGTGAACGGATTGATATTATTTTCCTTTTTTAAGCACTGCTTAAAAGTAAAAAAAAAAAAAACTGGGCCCATGTTACACATGAAACTATTAATAGAAGAGGCGAAATGGTATTCTTTGTTGGCTCTCACAATTTTTCACCTTAAACACTACACTCTTAGAAAAAAAAGGTTTTATCTGCGCTACGTATTTGGAACCCTAGTTGAGTATTCTCTAAAGACCCTTTTATGCTAAAACAGTTCTATAATGACAAGAAAGAACACTGCTCTATATAGAACACTGCAAAAAAAAGGCATTTCTTTTCAAAGAAAAAAAATAATTTCTTATCTTAGCAAAAACTCTTAATTTTGAGTTATTTTTTCCCAAAATAACACAATTACTTTTGCTTATCTAGTAAATACTTCTTGTTTTAAGAATGTTTAGATGTTTGGACTAGAAACAAGACAAAAATACTAAGTAAGAAAAGACTTTTTTTCCAGTGAACCTTTTAGGGGTTCCAACTACGTAGTGCTGATAGGACCTTTTGAGGTTCTATATAGAACCTTTTCTTCTAAGAGTGTATCCCTGCATCCCAATTCCTACTACTTAATAGTATTTAAAAATAGAATTTGTATGTCCCAAATCGTAATATGCTGAAAAGAGTATTCCAAAGATACCCGGATGGTTTACTCTTTCCGGTCCGAATTCGAAGCGCGGATCGATGTGTACTCTAACGGCGGATGCTGCCCACAACCCATTGCGAGTTGGACGAAGATTCGATTAGAACTACAAACGCGGATAAAAAGCGTTAAAAAAAACTACAAACATGACGGATGTGCGAGTCAGATGGTTAAGTAGAGAAGTTTAGATAAAGGGGTTTAAGTGAACAACTATCAATATTTAACCTGACAAAAATATATTTATTCAGTGTTGTCCACATTATATTTCACCTGTAGCAGCATTGTGAACTTTTTTAATGACACGTTTGGCCATTAACTTTTAAATGCATCATATTTAAACTGCAAACACATGAGGAGAGTCTCTGCATTAAAGACCGACAAATGGCAGATCAACATGCGGCTACATTTCTCTCCGATACGGTAGGAGATTAATCTTAATGTGGTGGATTTGAACTGTGACGTATCTGACGATGCCTTACAGGGCAGTTAAACGGTGACGGAGTCCGTTAAAGATGGTGAAGTAGTATGTCCCGAAGCTTGCATACTTTTCTGCTACACACTCAAAAGTATATCGTTTTTCTTCAAAAAAAAGTGTACATACTTTTAGGACGTAGTATAAGGAGGCAAATTGGGAGGCAGCATATATCTACAAAGCAGAATGGCCGACTGGCCAATGTAATGCCAACATACTGTATAGAATTCAACAACGGCAAAGGAGAGGTCCACAAAATGGCTAAACATTTAAAAATATCCAATGCTGTATTTTGCATAATTGAACACGGTCAATTTTGAAGTGTTTATATCCATAAGAAACAATACTGGGAGATTCTCTTTTAAATTCTGTAATTGGCACACTCATTTTTCTTTGTCATGCAATCACACACAGTCTGATCAGTTGGATCAGTGGTTCTATATATATATATATATATATATATATATATATATATATATATATATATATATATATATATATATATATATATATATATATATATATATATATGTTGTTAGTAAGTTGTCGAGTCATGTGGTTCAAGTCATGTCTTGAATTATTAGTTCTAAAATCAGTCTTTTTTTAATGATTCCATCAAGTGCCAAGTCCTTAAATTTGTCTCCCATGTCCCTTACCTCTGCAATCAGTGTAGATCTCAGCAGAAATTGCTAACGATTACAAACCCAAAAGTGTCTGCTAACCAGACTAGTAGGTGGTAGATGGAAGTACTCAATCACTGCAAGACAAAACAGAAAGGTCTAATGATGTCAGGGATAAAAAGCTGGGGGTTTTGATGGAGACTTTATGAATGGATTTGTTCCTTCATGCCATGCCACTAAATCAGCTCAACTGGGTTTGTGGTAGGGCTAGGGCTAAGTATTGTTCAAAATCTCTCGATCCGATGCCAATTTCGATACCTCAGTTTGGATACCGGTTCCTACCGATACTTTTTTCAACACCATATGTAAACGACTAGCAGCACAAGCTAACATACATAAAGTGGTAGTCAAAGTTATGGGGATGCATTTGGTTTAAGTAGAGAAATTACACTTATCTGTTAAGTATTTCCCCAAGCACGATTGCCCCCCCTCGCTGGCATGCACCCACACTTGACATAACGGGCAGCACGCTTGCTTCATTCATGATGCAACTTTTTGTTTTGAAGAAGAACAGAAGAAAAGCGCTTTCACTAATAGACTGCCTAATAGATTTATCATTAATGCCGCGCAGCAATTTTCACTTGACTGTAGGGCTGCACGATTATGACAAAAATCGAAATTGTCGATTATTTCCTTGAAATTGTAATTGTGATTATTAAATACGATTATCACAATTTACATTAAATTATGTTTTAATAGCTTTATACTAGGGGTACAACGGCGAACACATTTTTTTGCTCTTTATATGATCAATGCAATCCATCAAAGCTCTAATCGCAAGAAAGCGTGTCAAAATGACTATTCCTAAACGGTAAATGTTTAGCTCATCTAAAAAAATTAATTCTGCATGTACTTGCTCTCATGTTGTTTTTGCGGGTCTCGCAATCATTCGAACTTCCGTGTTTACTACAGTATGCAAGCCGTGGCAAATTTGGTCATCAGATAAAGCCATTGCGTCATTGCGTCATCAGATAAAGCTGTATAGGAATATACAGCTTTACTCGCGAACTACAATTCATATTAATCATTCATGTTAATCAATAAGATGATAACCAGGACAGTTATAAACCTAAATACTTGATTTAATCGAAACGTGTATCCAAGTATCTGCGCTCTGGCCCAACCGAACCATGCCTAATCGAACCGCAATTTGGCACCGAAAGATAAATCATTTTTCGATCGGAGTAAATAGTATCTGAGTTTTTCTTTCGATACCATAAAAGTATCGTTGTTCGGTGCCCAGCGCTAAGTAGGGTAGGTAGGCTGGGCAATATAGCCCAAAACAATTATCACAATATAATTTTCCATATCATATAATTTTCCACTTGATAGCGTTACATAGCACGATAAATGTAAAATCTTTATTTTTTTTTAAAGTTTAAAGGTATATTTTTGCTCCTGAGTAAAAGATGTAGGAAACAGACAGTTAACTGGTTTTAAACTATCCTTTATTGTCAAAACATGACAAACACTTCCCAAAACGGAAGTAGATTTATTTATTACTAAGAAAGCTATATTAATAGAGTAGAATGTTATTAATATAAATAGAATATATAAAACAAATATCCATTGTAAAATCTAGAGCTGAAATGATATAACATTTGGCTCTGCTGACTGCAAAGTCAAAGTGTTTTAAAGATAATGTTTGTCAATAAACAAAAAAATAATTGTAAATAAAAAAAAATTTGGCTTGTATTTCTGGTCAACATGCCAAACCTTATAAATAAATGACATTGACAAAATAAAATAAATAAGAAATACAAGACAAATCTTAACTGTGGTCAGCATTTTTTACTCTACACTATACATTCATAATATAATTATATATACTTAATTGTGTAAGTAGTAAAACACTAAAAACTGGCAAGTTTGGGAACATTTTGAGTCCCCCCTCTCTTGCCCCACAGTGGATTGTCCCACTGTGCATCTCACTGATACACACGCACCTCACCAAGAGTGGGCTGGCCGGGAGAGAGAGTACAAAGTTAACTCCAGTAAGGGCTGTCAAGTCAATTTTATTCACTTTAAACTTCGGATTAAATAATTTCTCTTTTGATACAGGTGATGCAGAGTCATTAATACATCACCAAAGACAAACAATTATGATACCGATGTATTTTTTCTCAAGTCTGATTTTTTAGTGATTTATAGTTTGGTAACATTAGCTTGTTGTAAGTCAACCACTACAACTAACAAGGTGATAAGCCTATAAGTGTACTGATATTAGTTCATGTTGATTTACCGCTGTGTTGGGCTCAATGCTACATGGAAGAACTTTGAAGAAGCAAGATAATTGAATAATTATATTCCATGTGGTGAACCTATGATAAGTGTCATAAACGTACGGCGCTCTATTTTATGTCGGATAGCCAAAATATCTCCAAACCACTGAAGTTAAACAAATTTTCTTGTCAACGATATCGGTGTCCTCTGGTCGTGAGCTCTGAGTTTTCTTCACTATCGCTCATTTTTCTCTCTCCACTTAACTCCGATCCTCCAAGTCTGTCAGCCACTGTGACTGTAAACAACACCGCATTCGGCACCCAAAAGCCCAGTCTGCAAAACGTATGCGCAGCATTACGCATAGCACATAAGCATTATATTGAAAATGTATCGAACTGTTATGAAAAGTATTTTGCGATAATTATCGTTATCATTTTATTGCCCAACCCTAGTTTGTGGTATGCAAAATGCATACTAAATCCAGCAAGTTAAATGCCTGCGATGATTACGAATGTCCACGAGATGAGAAGGCTCTAGTGCATCTTCTGGTGTTATTAAATGATTTGTAACTACAACTTCATGTTATGTATATTTACTTGTGGCTTATTACTTTGCTGAATACTGCCCAGTACACACAGTAGTCTAGTACTTTTTAACCCCTTTATACAAAGATCGCTGACGGCCCCAGATTATTGTTCAACATTCACTGCACATTAAAACATCAGTCAGATTTAAAACTCAAGTGTCACTATTTGACCACTGTTTATGATAAAATTAAGTTGCAGTGATATCAATTTCTTAATTTATATCAGGAATGGAAAATAATACATTTTCTATATTTTGAATAAAATAATTTAGTTAATTCATATTCTCTCACATCTGTTTCATCTGTGTCCACTTGTCAAAAGTCCTCTCTTAGTCAAAAAGTGGGCATATTTGGAAAATACTGATTTATTGAGCACATTTTAAAATATCATTCCGTGTGTTCTGGTTATCCTGTTCCTGGTTTGCATCATTTATGACTCTCAATCAATCTCTATAGCTGTCAATCATCTTAAGTGACCATAATTGTTGCCTTTCTGAATAACACTATCCTGTACAATTCCTCGTCCTGAGTTCCATGAAAAACAAACACAAAGAAACATTTCTACATAATGTTTCATTATGACAGCAGCTGTGACGCTCACGTCCTCCACTCCTCCCTCACACACATCGACAGCAAGAATGGGAACTATGTAAGACTGCTATTTATTGACTATAGTTCAGCCTTTAACACCATAGTTCCCATTAAGCTAACTAACAAACTCCTGGATCTCGGACTGAACTCTTCTCTCTGTCACTGGATTGAAGATTTCCTTACTGGCAGACCTCAGGTGGTGAGAGTAGGACAGTTCACCTCCACCTCCATCACCGTGAGTGTGGGAGCTCCACAGGGCTGTGTCCTCAGTCCCCTGCTCTACTCTCTCTATACGCATGACTGTTTGTCCACACACAGCTCCACCTCTGTCATCAAGTTTGCGGATGATACTGTTGTCCTGGGCCTCATTTCCGACAACAATGAGACCGCATACTTGGACGAGGTGGAGCAACTGACATCATGGTGCCAAGACAACTGTCTCCTTCTGAATGTGAACAAGACCAAAGAACTGATTGTGGACTTCAGGAAGAGACAGCAACGGTCATATTCCCCTCTCATGATCAGCGGGACACCAGTAGAGAGAGTGAGCAGCTTCAAATACCTGGGTGTGAACATCTCCGAGGACCTGACCTGGACTGCACATATCCAGACACAGGTGAAAAAGGCCAGGCAAAGACTGTACCACCTGCGCCAGCTGAGGAAATTCCGGGTCTCACCAGCTATCCTGAAAACTTTCTATTCAGGGGCGATAGAAAGTTTACTGACTCAGTGCATCACAGCGTGGTATGGTAACAGCACCAGTCACGACTCCAAAGCCCTGCAAAGAGTGGTGCGCTTGTCCGAGCGCATCTCAGGGTCAGCTCTCCCGTCTCTGCAGGACATCTACATCAAACGATGCAGAGGCAGAGCTACAAAAACCATCAAGGACATTAATCACCCGGCCAACCCCCACTTCACCCGGCTGCCTTCTGGTAAGCGCTTCCGTAGCCTGATGGCCAAAACTGAGAGACTCAGGAGGAGTTTCTTCCCACAGGCCATCAGACTCCTGAACGCTGTCACTTAACAACATGTGACTTCACCTCACTCAGTATTAACAAACTCACATATTGATATTGCACTGCACTTTATTCTTGTGTTCCATGTAACTACTCATTATAATGCTGTTTGAACATTACACTCCTGCACTTCTGTTATCCACGTATTTATTTTTATAGTCTCCAGTTTACTATCTCACTTATTTTATTCCACATCTCTTATTTCTTTTACTTGATTTATTCATAATTCTACATATGAATATATATAGCACCTTATCCTATTCCTATTTTATCCTATTCCTATTTTATAATTTATTGTGCTTTTTTTGTTAATTGCTATTTGCTGTCCATGGAGCGGACCAGTTTACATTTCACTGCCGGTTGTATTCTGTATAACTGTGTATGTGACAAATAAAACTCTTGAACTTGAACTTGAACTACATGTGAAACAAGAAGCTAATAATCACACAATTACAATAGTTTGCTATATGGTTTGTGTGGTTTTCATGAGATTTTGAGTTTTTATTTTAATAATGGATGTTTACATTATTTATGCTAAGCAGGTGTAGCGATTAGCTAGCATAACAAGGCTAACATAACATTTCAACATCATTATATGATTAAAATCCACATTAGAAACGGAAGGTAATACAAACTCCCAATTGTGGTTTAAAGTGAGTTGAGAAAAAGTAATATTTTAGATAAAAGTAATATTAATCTATTAAATTGTGCTATGTAGCTTGATGCTAATTGTAGCTGTAATACACATCATGCCATGAGCTATTCTATTCCATAAACTAATTTGTTAAAAGAATCCACATAAGATCCCAAGAATATGCTTTTTTCTTGTTTTCTAGAAAGCTTTCAGATAGTTCTAATATTATGTGTAATACTTGTGTCTATTGTATTGTTATAGTTTGCTTGTCACTTTATTTTTGTTTACAATAAATAAATAAAAAAAATAAAAAAATGAGAAAATGTGAGATGTAAACTGAAAGAAAGAAAGAAAGAAAGAAAGAAAGAAAGAAAGAAAGAAAGAAAGAAAGAAAGAAAGAAAGAAAGAAAGAAAGAAAGAAAGAAAGAAAGAAAGAAAGAAAGAAAGAAAGAAAGAAAGAAAGAAAGAAAGAAAGAAAGAAAGAAAGAAAGAAAGAAAGAAAGAAAGAAAGAAAGAAAGCCTTTAGATAATAGGTGGATTAATGTATAGTTGTGTTTTGGCAAGCAATAATGCCAGAATAAAGGCTAAAAATGGTTGAATACAAACAAAAGAATAATAATAATAAAATAATGAAGATTAAGTCTCATATCGGCTGAGGTGTGAAAGGTTTGTCGAGTGACAATAGAAACATTAATGGAACTGTTCTCCTAGCCAGACATCAGACAATAGACTGCAAAACGTTGTTTACAGGGCAATAAAATATTTTATTAGCATCTTATCAGCCTTCTCTAAAAACTCAGATGAAAATGTCTCAGAAAATAATTTATAAAATTCATAGTTTTAGAGATAACATCCTCAGCTTTTAAATGCAGTATGAGCTAAGATTCTACAACAGACATGCAGGTCCTTCTCAAAAAATTAGCATATTGTGATAAAGTTCATTATTTTCCATAATGATAAAAATTAAACTTTCATATATTTTCGATTCATTCCACACCAACTGAAATATTTCAGGTCTTTTATTGTTTTAATACTGATGATTTTGGCATACAGCTTATGAAAACCCAAAATTCCTATCTCAAAAAATTAGCATATTTCATCCGACCAATAAAAGAAAAGTTCTTTTAATACAAAAAAAAGTCAACCTTCAAATAATTATGTTCAGTTATGCACTCAATACTTGGTTGGGAATCCTTTTGCAGAAATGACTGCTTCAATGCGGCGTGGCATGGAGGCGATCAGCCTGTGGCACTGCTGAGGTGTTATGGAGGCCCAGAATGCTTCGATAGCGGCCTTAAGCTCATCCAGAGTGTTGGGTCTTGTGTCTCTCAACTTTCTCTTCACAATATCCCACAGATTCTCTATGGGGTTCAGGTCAGGAGAGTTGGCAGGCCAACTGAGCACAGTTATACCATGATCAGTAAACCATTTACTTGTGGTTTTGGCACTTTGAGCAGGTGTCAGGTCGTGCTGAAAAACGAAATCTTCATCTCCATAAAGCTTTTCAGCAGATGGAAGCATAATGTGCTCCAAAATCTCCTGATAGCTAGCTGCATTGACCCTGCCCTTGATAAAACACAGTGGACCAACACCAGCAGCTCACATGGCACCCCAGACCATCGCTGACTGTGGGTACTTGACACTGGACTTCAGGCATTTTGGCATTTCCTTCTCCCCAGTCTTCCTCCAGACTCTGGCACCTTGATTTCCGAATGACATGCAAAATTTGCTTTCATCTGAAAAAAGTACTTTTGACCACTGAGCAACAGTCCAGTGCTGCTTCTCTGTAGCCCATTTCCTGCACACGCCTGTGCACGGTGGCTCTGGATGTTTCTACTCCAGACTCAGTCCACTGCTTCCGCAGGTCCCCCAAGGTCTGGAATCGGTCCTTCTCCACAATCTTCCTCAGGGTCCGGTCACCTCTTCTCGTTGTGCAGCGTTTTTCTGCCACACTTTTTCCATCCCACAGACTTGCCACTGATGTGCCTTGATACAGCACTCTGGGAACAGCCTATTCGTTCAGAAATTTCTTTCTGTGTCTTACCCTCTCGCTTGAGGGTGTCAGTGATGGCCTTCTGGACAGCAGTCAGGTCGGCAGTCTTACCTATGATTGCGGTTTTGAGTAATGAACCAGGCTGGGAGTTTTTAAAAGCCTCAGGAATCTTTTGCAGGTGTTTAGAGTTAATTAGTTGATTCAGATGATTAGGTTAATAGCTCATTTAGAGAACCTTTTCATGATATGCTAATTTGTTGAGAATTTTAGGTTTTCATGAGCTGTATGCCAAAATCATCAGTATTAAAACAATAAAGGCCTGAAATATTTCAGTTGGTGTGCAATTAATCTAAAATATATGAAAGTTAAATTTTTATCATTACATTATGGAAAATAATGAACTTTATCACAATATGCTAATTTTTTGAGAAGGACCTGTACAGGGAGTGCAGAATTATTAGGCAAATGAGTATTTTGACCACATCATCCTCGTTATGCATGTTGTCTTACTCCAAGCTGTATAGGCTGGAAAGCCTACTACCAATTAAGCATATTAGGTGATGTGCATCTCTGTAATGAGAAGGGGTGTGGTCTAATGACATCAACACCCTATATCAGGTGTGCATAATTATTAGGCAACTTCCTTTCCTTTGGCAAAATGGGTCAAAAGAAGGACTTGACAGGCTCAGAAAAGTCAAAAATAGTGAGATATATTGCAGAGGGATGCAGCAGTCTTAAAATAGCCAAGCTTCTGAAGCGTGATCATCGAACAATCAAGCGTTTAATTCAAAATAGTCAACAGGGTCGCAAGAAGCGTGTGGAAAAACCAAGGCGCAAAATAACTGCCCGTGAACTGAGAAAAGTCAAGCGTGCAGCTGCCAAGATGCTACTTGCCACCAGTTTGGCCATATTTCAGAGCTGCAACATCACTGGAGTGCCCAAAAGCACAAGGTGTGCAATACTCAGAGACATGGCCAAGGTAAGAAAGGCAGAAAGTCGACCACCACTGAACAAGACACACAAGCTGAAACGTCAAGACTGGGCCAAGAAATATCTCAAGACTGATTTTTCTTAGGTTTTATGGACTGATGAAATGAGAGTGAGTCTTGATGGGCCAGATGGATGGGCCCGTGGCTGGATTGGTAAAGGGCAGAGAGCTCCAGTCCGACTCAGACGCCAGCAAGGTGGAGGTGGAGTACTGGTTTGGGCTGGTATCATCAAAGATGAGCTTGTGGGGCCTTTTCGGGTTGAGGATGGAGTCAAGCTCAACTCCCAGTCCTACTGCCAGTTTCTGGAAGACACCTTCTTCAAGCAGTGGTACAGGAAGAAGTCTGCATCCTTCAAGAAAAACATGATTTTCATGCAGGACAATGCTCCATCACAAGTGTCCAAGTACTCCACAGCGTGGCTGGCAAGAAAGGGTATAAAAGAAGAAAATCTAATGATATGGCCTCCTTGTTCACCTGATCTGAACCCCATTGAGAACCTGTGGTCCATCATCAAATGTGCGATTTACAAGGAGGGAAAAAAGTACACTTCTCTGAACAGTGTCTGGGAGGCTGTGGTTGCTGCTGCATGCAATGTTGATGGTGAACAGATCAAAACACTGACAGAATCCATGGATGGCAGGCTTTTGAGTGTCCTTGCAAAGAAAGGTGGCTATATTGGTCACTGATTTGTTTTTGTTTGGTTTTTGAATGTCAGAAATGTATATTTGTGAATGTTGAGATGTTATATTGGTTTCACTGGTAAAAATAAATAATTGAAATGGGTATAAATTTGTTTTTTGTTAAGTTGCCTAATAATTATGTACAGTAATAGTCACCTGCACACACAGATATCCCCCTAAAATAGCTAAAACTAAAAACTAAAAACTAAAACTTCCAAAAAAATTCAGCTTTGATATTAATGAGTTTTTTGTGTTCATTGACAACATGGTTGTTGTTCAATAATAAAATTAATCCTCAAAAATACAACTTGCCTAATAATTCTGCACTCCCTGTATATTCTTAATGCATACCACATATAGACATACATACGTAGTGCTCTTTTCCAAAACGTAATAAATAAACCATTTTCACAGGATACATTTTATATTAGCAAAGTGTATGAGTGTAAGTACTATGAAAATTATTAAAATGGATATATAGCGTTTTGGAAAAGAGCTCCTCATATATGAGCTGTCCATCCCTTTATGACC
Source organism: Pseudorasbora parva (assembly GCF_024679245.1). Classification (NCBI taxonomy): domain Eukaryota; kingdom Metazoa; phylum Chordata; class Actinopteri; order Cypriniformes; family Gobionidae; genus Pseudorasbora; species Pseudorasbora parva. Next base: position 12,017,822 of record NC_090196.1, on the reverse strand, counting down.
ACCATGTACCCATCCTCTGATGGCAACTTCCAGCAGGATAATGCACCATGTCACAAAGCTCAAATAATTTCAATTTGGTTTCTTGAACATGACAATGAGTTCACTGTACTAAAATGGCCCCCACAGTCACCAGATCTCAACCCAATAGAGCATCTTTGGGATGTGGTGGAACGGGAGCTTCATGCCCAGAATGAGCATCCCACAAATCTCCATCAACTGCAAGATGCTATCCTATCAATATGGGCCATTTTGTGTGTGTGTGTGTGTGTGTGTGTGTGTGTGTGTACATATACAAACATCTACACACATACACACATATACATAGATATTATGTTTCAGATTATAGCTCCATATTAATAACAGTCTGTGTGCTGTAGGGTCTTAAACTATAAACTCACGCGTGTTGACTTTTTTACCTGTTTCTATTCAGAATGACTTAGGAGCAGCAGCCTTTTTATTTTGGGTATGTCATTTATGCCCCAGTTTGATCTTAGAAAAAAAAAAAATCAAACCTATTTGGTGAAAAAATATGTTAACATTCAAATCAAATATATAGGACTTAAAGGTGCAGTGTGTAGTATTTCTGAGGATCTATTGACAGAAATGCAATATAATATACAAAACTATGTTTTTGTGGTTTATAAAAACCTAACATAATGATTTTATCCACAGGCTCTTACATTATGCTTTTATCACCTTAGAATGACCATTTCTATCTCCATACACAGCGGGTGCCTTTACAGTCGGCATTTCGTGCCGCCATGTTTTTACAGTAGCCCTAAACGGACAAACTTCTCTACAGAGTGCTATTCACTCTCTGCTGTCTCAGACAACGACATGTTTGTCCTGTGTCGGCCGACTTTGAAAGGAAGGGGTGAGCTGTGAATGTTTGCAATTCGCAACCTGTTAAATGTTCACACACTGCCCCTTAAATGTTTTTTCAATCACATTTTTGATGCCATTTCATAATTCTCCATTTCAATATCACAAAAAAATATATATTATCCTAAAAACTGTTGTGTTGAAAATAAAATAATTGCTTAATTGCAAAATAATTGTTATTTTGACCTAGTATCCTGGGTTGTTTATTTAACCCAGATTGTCATCTGTAATGCCTGTGGACTCCTTGCATTGAAGGTGGTGGCCATAGAAAAAAAGTCCTTCACTTGATCATCATATCTACCATCTGAAATTTAGATATGCCCAAAATTCCCAAACAAATTAGGACTCTTGTAGAGCACTTGATTTACGTTAGCTGTGTGTGTCCTTGAATCAATGTCGGCATTCCTTTCTTCCCTTTCTATTCTGTCTTCAATCAATCCTTTAGGCGTAACGGTACCTATTTCTCTGTGTATAATTGGACTGGATGACAGCCATATTTGAAGCCAATAGATGAAAGCATTTTTTGACAATGGAGTGTCTAGCCTGTGACATGACTTGAATGAGGAAGAGATTGCTGTGCAGGTACACGGGTACAAACACACAAAAACCCTGCACATGTGAAATCAAATAAATTGGCACACTTGTTGAGGGAAGTCTGTGGGAATACACTTGAAAAATGAAATCCATTACCATTTCCTGCATTAATAAGGAGACTGCATTGCATACCAAAAGACGTGCAGTAATTTTTGAGGTAGATCACAAAATATCATTGGTATGGCTAAAAAAGGGAAAACATTATTTAAAAAGGGAAAACAAGACAAAGACATTTATTGAATTACATAGTAATCAATTACATTGTATCAAAATAGTCAAAAATAATTTACAGATTAAATGTTAAGTATGTAATATTAGCAGCTAGATGTTGAAATGGGTACTACAGTCTAAATTCAAAATTCTGGAGAGAGTTGTTTCTAACTATCCAATTGGGTAAGAGGGCGGAATCATGCAGACCAAACCAAAAACACACATACACATCTTCTGAAGGAGAACTGAATCTCCTGATCAAAACACATGTGAAGAAGATGCAGAGACAAGCCATATCATATGCATACTAGTGATCGACGATATATTGGATTCCCGATATTTTCCCGATATTTAAGCATTTTCCCATAATCGGGTATCGGTTTTGTAATATCGGATTTTACGATAAATGGACGTTTTGAGAATTGCATGCAAGCGCGCCATTAAAGGACTGATTCTGAAGGGAGATTATCAACAGCGCCATAACAGCGTTATTTTCAGAGGTAAAATAACCTGCTTCCCTTAAAGGGGGGGTGAAATGCTGTTTCATGCATACTGATCTTTTTACACTGTTAAAGACTTGGAATCCCATACTAAACATAGACAAAGTTTCAAAAGTTAAGGTGGACGTTTGATGGGAGTATTTCTTTGTCAAAAATACTACTTCCGGTTAGTCATACGTTTCGGCAAGTTTTTTGCGATCATGGGTCCACTTGACGTTAAAAGGTCGGAATTTCTTTGTATGGGCCGTACGGACAATTCTACCGGAAGAGCGTGAGAGAGAGAGAGAGGGAGAGAGCGAAAGCAACAGGCTACGCCCATCAAAGTGGGGCTCGTAGGCTGCGCTGCACAGGTGATGTGATTTCAAGAAATTAACAATGTCACCAAAAAAGTGCGTTTTTGGTTGCCAGACCAAGACAGTCCTGTACAGATTCCCCAAAACCCCGCGTTAAGGCAACAGTGGATGTAATTTGCTTTTCCGGATCAGCAACTGAGTTGCGCAAAGGTTTATGTCTGTTCACTGCATTTCGGTGCCGACTGTTTCATAAACAAGGCCCAGTTCAACGCCGGATTTTCCGATCGCCTAATGCTAAAAGGATGGAGCAGTCCGAACGATAAAGGTCCCAACGTTAGAACCGCAGGAAGTGAGTAAGACTGCTTCAAATGTAGTGCGTGTACATTTGTTTAGCTGGCCACTAGGCCATCCTTAAAAATATTCTTGTTTGCCGTAACCCGACCGACCCTGTCAATTTAGGGCCGACTCAATTTTTTATTTTTTTTTCCTTTTAGTCCGACCGACTTGCCGGTTGTAAATTGGCTTTAAGACCGACCAATTTCTTTTTTTACTTTTCAAACAACTAATACAACAGTAATAAAATAATATGAATTATATTTTAGTAAGTATTATAAATGTATAAATTGCCTGGGCCATACAAGGCTACGTTCTTTCGTTTATAGAAAAACCCGTGACGTCATCTATGTTTACACTATGGTTAACGGATGTCACAGTATGGCCTGCACGTGCGTTCGTTTCGGCTCGGCTCATACTCTCATTCACTGTAACGTTAGACTGTTAAAGCCCTGTCGGAGATTTCGCCGCATTGTGTGACAGGAGTCAGGACCATGGACACGTTACACACACCAGGCAAGTGCACTGCAGAGGGGAGGGCTTAGTTTGAGCCCCTGCCCTTTTTGAAAATGAATCAAAAGTGCCCCTCTCAACATTTATCATTACTATATTGTGGCGAATAAAACAGATTTTGAATTATAATTAATATAACAACGTGTACAAAACAGTAACAAATGGCGGAAAAGCCGTTTATCTTGTCTCTGTCAGTCTGAAATGTCGTTGTCATAACGGTTTGCTATGGGTAGCGTGTGTTCTGCTCGAACCCAGCGCGTGGTGGGAGCGGCGGCACTGGTTGTAACTTGAAAAATAATGCTTTATGTATGGTTCTGTCGATGGATACACGTGCACTACAACAGCGATAATAAAAGAAAACATGGGCAAAACGGTCTATATTTGTAAACTGTGTTCAATGCATGCGAGTGCTGCCGTATGACCAGTCATTTTCGCCATTATCACTCAGTATATTCTCCAGAAGACGCGAATGAGAACTCTGCAGTGAGAGAAGATCTGTCTCTGTGCGCAGCGCGCGCACGTCTCGCAGCGCGCAAATATTGAGTTCTTTCAAGTCTTGCGTTTGAACGGATAAACTCACACAAAAAGTATGTCAACATGTCGATCTTGATGAGTATCCATCAGACAGTCTGTATATCCCTTAAGAGAACTTTATACAGTTGAGAAAGACGATGCATATCTCTGTATTAGGTCTTAAAGGGGCAGTAGCCTTTACTGCTGTCTGTCAAACAAAAGATAAGGACTCACTCACTGCTCTTGATTGAATAGCTGGTTATAGCTACTTAATTAATTGAATTCATAAAAACAACTTTTTGCTTTTTAATATTCAAATGCACTAGTCTATATCACCAGATGCGTTGGTCTGGCAAGAAGTGCAAGCCACTTCAGGGACACAGATAGTTGCGTGTTCTGAGTTAACACAATCGAGCGTAAAAATAAGAAACATATCACGGGAAAATACTAAAACGGGAAGATAGCGGGAAAAGAGCTAAAATACGTGAGAAACCCGGAAAAAAAGGGAGGGTTGACAGCTTTGAGTCAATGACAGCTAGCTGGTGGTTGGACACTTTTCTTAAAGAATGCACCTGAAATTTATGCAATAAACATGTTTTTGACAAATATTTCAATTTGTTTGTGGTCTATATAGCCTATTAGCAATATAGCAATTAGCCTATGCGCCCGAAGGCACGGCTTGAAGACCCAGTCAGTGATGTCACGATATGCCAATTTGTTTAAATTCATACCTACGTAATCACCATCACCAAAAATTTACATTTTTTTTTGTATTTAAATTTGAAAAAAAAAAATATAGACCTACCTACCGACCCTTTTTAAAAAAATTTTTACTGTTACTGCAAACCAAAATATTTTTAAGGATGGCCCTATATGTGTAACTTTATGTTTGTGTATTGTAAAAGCACTCCAAACAACAATACACAAAGAGGGGGGAAATATGTTGAACTAAATAAGCGCGCTTCTTCATTCAAATGCGCTACTATTCCGTGTCTTTCTATGTAAACACTAACTTAGCCTGCCGTGCAAAACCAGTCCGCTTACTAACGTTACAATTGTCTACACAAACCACACGTAAACACACACACACACACACGTGCACAACTGCACTTCCCACATGTACACCTTCAAAGACAAAAATACGACGATATAATTCAAGTATAAATATGTAAATAACAAGTCGCTAAGCATATTATATAGTTAGTGTATAACTTGTACCACATAGAGACGTCCTGCTCTAGTCGTTTTTGCTGCTGCTCCTGTTCAACTGCAGCCTCTGGGTCTGATTCTGGATCATAGATGTATGGCTGTATCTGATTAAAAGCCATATTTTTATTTTGAATAAAGTTTTTTCCTGCTGTTAGGGATGACACAGCTTTACGACGCACTCAACACAATAGCAGCGGCGCGCACACGTCATTATTTAGCTCCGCTCACACGATACGCCCCCACCCGCTCTGCTTTTTTCGGAAAGACTCGGAACAGCGCATCTTTCTTATATAATTATAAAAAAAATAAAGACTTTTCGGAGATATGCAGGATGCAATGCTACTCTATAGGTACTCAAGATTGACATGACACTGACTGAAACTGAGTGTTTCACCCCCCCTTTAATTAATCAACTTTGTTTAACATAACAGTAATGCAAAATTGAGATAACCTCAAATAAGATATTATGAGATGATGATATATGTCTAGTTATGTAGTTTAAACTTGGCGCTAGAGACAAACTCACTGACGGAGTCAGTCAGGTAATCCGTCATCATGTCACAATAAAGATGTAACTTCACATGAAAGAAATAACACAGCCATTAATGAGAGCAAGTTGGAAATAAAAGCGCAGAACTTATTTCTGTCTCTGTTTTTATTCTCAATCGCATTCAGCCGTTCTCTCACCGAGTTGTTGCTCCAACATATAGGCTAGTCACCATATGTAAACAAGACCGACTCGTTTAAAACTCCTTAAATTATATTAACGTCTGCTATATAACATTTAACATTATATAACAATTCTATGTTTTATAATAAACATCAAATTACAGCTCCATGAAAATTATTATGCCCATCTCCGTGAGACGTGTAAGTTAAACGCAAAGATGAAAACAGTGCTCTGTCATCAGGATTTCATAGATTGACACAAACATTCATTTTGATACCGTACTAGATAAGATTGACTGAGAAAAATAAACAAACCAGCAAATACATCAGCTTTTACAATGTTTGCATATTCTAGAGAATATTCACTGTTTAGTCTATTAAACACAAACCTTTTAAAACTGTAGTTTAAAATGAATGCTTATATTTATGCTCAAATTTATGGGGAGTTGATAGACTCAACTCTCATTTATGTTCTTTCATGTAAGTGTTTAAGGGTGCTTTCACATCTCTAGTTTGGTTCATTTGGTCCAAACCAAGGGCAAACAATTATGCATTGTTGCATTTTTCAGCTTTTTTGGTTCCTTTTCACACCACACTGAATGCTTTTGGTCCGAACCAGTTGAAACAAACCAAAACGCAGCCCCGTGACAACATCCACATCACTCATTGGCCATGGCGTATTTCCTAAACTGCTTTTCGATTTGTCAGAATTTACGTGTGGGAAAATTCCAACAGAAGAGGCAAAGCCAGCAAACTATAATAACACTATGGCGAGACGACTTCGTGGGCTGGTTTTGTCCCTGGCCATAGTCTACTACACTGTGTGTATTTAGCACAGTATGCAAACAATACATTTCTAGAATTAAGTGCAGATGCGACGTTGAAACAACGCTCTAATGCACTGCAGACGGCGAGCGTGCATCGCTTGTCACTTCAAGCGGAGGCGTGTATTAATTATTCTTAACTCTGGCATGTTCATCTTCCAAAAATATGTCCAACGATCTATCAGGTAATAATGTCATGCACATAATGTCAGTGCAGCTAATTACAGCAGCTGGTTTAGTCCAAAAATGAGCAGTACTTTTGCAGTTGGTTCTGTTCAAGGTCGGATCACGTTCTCACCACAAACAAATCGCTCGCAAGTTTGTTTGAAAGAGCCACCTCTTCAAGGAGGTCTCGGTATGCTTGTTTGGTCCGTTTTTGGTGTGCACCAGAGTGCGATTGCTTCTTTCAGACCTGACCAAATGAACCGCACCAAAGAGGGAAACGAACTCTACCATTCAACCAACCTAAATGAGGCAGGTGTGAAAGCACCCTAAAAAGCTCAGTTCAGTGCTGTTGCTGTAATTGTAAAAAACAGAAATAACACAATAAGTAAATATTGGTTATATATTAAACAGCATATAAATCAAAACTGGCACAGATCTGGGGAAGGGTTAAGAAAAAATTCTGAAGCATTAAATGTCCGAATGAGCACAGTGGCCTACATTCGGAAATAAAAGAAGTTTGGAACTACCAGGACTCTTCCTAGAGCTGGCCACCCAGCCAAACTCAGAGATCAGGGGAGAAGGTCCTTAATCAGGGAGGTGACCAAGAACCTGATGGTCACTTTGACAGAGCGACAGCATTATTTAGAGAGGAGAACCTTCCAGAAGAACAACCATCTCTGCAGCACTCCACTAATCAGGCCTATATGGTAGAGTGGCCAGACGGAAGCCACTCCTCAGTAAAGGCACATGACAGACCGTCTGGAGTTTGCCAAAAAGCACTTGATAGACCATGAGAAGCAAAATTCAACTAGAGCTGGGTGGAGATTATTAGGAGGCCATGATTGGTAAGGCCCATTCGAGAGAATTTGGCCAGGGTTACAAAGATTGACGAATCCCCATTTCATTTTTTCTTTTTTATGTTAACTATAGTTACCTTAAAAAAACTTAACTACAATAGGATTCTCTTTATTAACCATCTGGTTAAAATTTTTCTATTCAAATAGCACACATCTAAAGTGATCAACATGGTATAATGTAAAACAAAATACTTAATATTTATCTTTGCAGAAAATTTGCATGAAATATGAAGGCAATATCTTAAGCATATCTTAATATACTCAGAAATAAGAAAAATGCCAAAAAGTTATACCAATAAATAACACCAATAGGCTATTATTAAAAGGTAATGCTTTGTAAAAACAGTAATAATATGCAGTAATAGTTCTTTACAGGTTTTTCCATTGGGCTATTTTTCTTGTTTTTATGTTTGCCGAATGCCTTTTCTCATGTCTGTTGCAATCGTGTCTGTCGTCTTTAGCAGTATCTCACCCATGAAATGCCATTCTAAAAACAAGATGCTCAAGTTTTGCACGTGGTCAGATCATTTTTTTTTGTCATTTGTCAACATATATAACATTTGCTAACATTAGCATAACATTTGCTAACATTTTGATTAAAAACCATGATTTCTCAATTTAAAAATAATAAAGATTAAGGCAAAAAAATAATCAAAAAATCTGGAAAATCGCCCAGCTCTAGTTGTAACGTAACAAAATGTGAAAAAAGTGAAGCGCTGTGAATACTTTCCGGACTAACTATGTTTTGATCTGATCTGGATGTAGTTAAGGCTGGGACGGTTCGGATTTTTTCTTACTGCGGTTGAAAAGCAAGAAATTCCTGCGGTTCAGCGGTAAACCGCTTTTAAACCTGTGATGCCACGCCCCCTGTTGCTCGTCTTGTTGTGAGTGCGACAGACACTAATCTTCTTCTATAGTTTGCTCTGTAAATTAAACTGAGAGTATAACTAATGCATATTTTAAATACTGTTGTCTATGCCAGATATATATATATATAGCCTACATTTTAAAATAATAAACGCTCATCCATTTCATAAGCAAGCGTGTTTATTTTCTGTCAGTGAAACAACACACTACATTTAAATGATTATACATAAATAATGGCAATCTTAAGAATATACGAAAATTATATATTTGTTTAAAAAATATTTTTTTCATAGCCTATTTCCCCACAATTATGCCGCTCTGCGCAGATTAATGTGGGACATGAGCTGGATAGGCACCATCTTCATGTTTTCTCCTGATGTTGCAAAGCAACACTTGCTGTAAAACGTCTAAAGAGCGAATTTTGTCTTCCTTAGGGTCAAGCCATTTAGGCTATGTTTGATTATGCACTGCTAGAGAAAACAGCGTTATTGAAATAAACTTGACGCGCCTCAAGTCTAATAAGCACAAACTGTAAAATAAAATTTCGTCCTACAGTGGTTTTCTACTTTACCACAGTAAAAGATGTGAATGGGTATAATAGACTTAAGCAAACAAAAGGAAGAAACGTTTATAATTCCCTGCGAAAATGAGTGTGACAAGTGAAGATTTAGGGGGAAAAAAATTGATGTTCCGTGGGATAAAATGGACTAACCTATTGTTACAATTCACGCAAATCGGAATATCGGATGACCAGATCGCAAAACAGAATAAAAAAATCAGGCAAATCTTAAATTGGGCTCAGCCTCCCTCTCTCATTCAGCATTATCCATAGCCAATGTTTTGATGGCTGCGATGTAACATCTGCTAATTTATTTCCCTTGTAAACAAAGCTTTGTGTTTCACTCCTGTGGTAAAAATCACATAAAACAGTGTTCACATACAAAACACCGGGTCAATAACGAAATTATAGTTTTAAGTAGAAAATAGTATGTGAGGAGATGTATTAAAATAAAAAGTGCACAACTCCTCTTAAGAGGAAGCAAGCTCCTTTTTTTCCCCTCACGTGCAACCTAGCGTGGATGAGTCCTTATTTGGGTTAGTTAAATCACAATAGGTTTATATTATTATTATAGGTTTTAAGTAGAAAATATTCTTTATTATTTATTTAAAATACAGAGTGTAAATTATATCTTTTCATACAAATAATAAAAAAAGATGTCATCGTCCATCATGACAAAGTGAACATGCTAGTTTTTCTAGAAAAAAAAATATGAAAGCTGGAATCTTTTTTTTGTGGTGATGGCGGTGACGATCTCAGACCCGCAGTAGGCGTCACGTGACCGTGGTATTGCGGTAAAACGGTAACTGTTCCAGCCCTAGATGTAGTCTTTAATAAAAACGTGATTAGCTTTTTTTTTTTATTTTATTAAACTTACCCACATTCAAGAATGCATGAAGCTAGAATAAAACAGGATTTTTGTTTAAAAGCAGAGTTTTTATATATATATATATATATATATATATATATATATATATATATATATATATATATATATATATATATATATAGCACATTCAGATATTCATACAACAAAATATTCATGTTCAACATTAGTTAACATGAACTAATAATAAACTGCACTTGTGTATTGCCAAGAATCTGGTGATACGATACGTATCACGATACAGGGGTTACAATATGATATATTGCGATATAGTATGAAAAAAAATGATTTTTTTTTTTAAGAATAAAGAACACAACCATATGCATAAAACATGACAATTAACTGTTTTATTTAATTAATACAGTATCATTTATATCACTATTTTGTGCAATAATAATAAATTGAATGCACGATTCTTTATTCTAAATGTTTTAAAGGTTCACAGTATAGCAGTTTTACATTTCTAAACTATTTAGCAACAGAAAGTGCATAGTCCATTCCATTAATGAATGACTGTTTTATATTTAATACTGTAAAGCTGTTTTCTTTAACGCAGTCTATTGTATAAAGTGCCATTTCAAGTAGGCTACTGAACTGCAAAGCTGGTACATCCATATCCACATCGCTATGATCAGATGCTTTCGTTTTGCTGCCACCACTGTCAGTTTTGGAGTGTGTTTATTTTGTTACTGAGAGGAAAATGTGTTATATTCTGTCTAAACGCTTCTCAGCAGCGCAGATAACGTCTGGATGTTAAGCAAGCTCTCAGATTCAATGTTTCCCGAGTACTGGATTTTAACTTCGCCTATTTTGCTAACAAAATGACTTGTCGATTTCCTCAGTGGCTTCTTTGTAGCTGAAGCCAAAATGATTCTACACTTCAGCTCTGTACCGCAGGAGCGTAATAATTCTATCTATCGTCTTGTAAGGTTTGCTAATGCATAGACACACACACATGTAAATAAATGTAAATAAATAAATATATATATATAAATATCGATAATTGATACAGTATCGCCAAACAAAATATTGTGATACTCACGTGTATCGATATTTTCTTACACCCCTTATAAAGCATTCATTAATCTTTGTTAATGTTAACTTTCAGCATTTACTAATGCATTTTTGTAAAGTGTTACCATATATATATATATATATATATATATATATATATATATATATATATATATATATATATATATATATATATATATATATATATATATATATATATATATATATATAATAATAAATATAATAATAATAATAATAATATGTAATGTAAATAAAAATGTTTTTTTATATTTTATTTTGTTATATACATACAATGAAAATAATGCATTGCCTACACTACATTTGTGTGGCTATAATAGGTTTCATATTTTATTTAAAAAAAAAAAAAAAAAAAACATTTTAGGCAACAATAAAGCGAAATAATTTGTTACATTTTTCTGAAATATGTCATAAAACACCACTCTTCCTTCCTTTTGTTTTTGTTTGAATGTACCCTGTACTTGACCCTGAATGTAACATGGCCCCTTAATGGCCCGTTACAGAAAAATCCTAGAACCGCCACTGACCTGAAATCAAAAGGGACATCAACATCATCTCATCACATCTTCTGTCCAATCAAATGCTCTCTAGAATCTGAAGCGTCCTGCCCCCTATACTAAAAATAGACGCTGAAGCTGCAGTTGAAATAGGTCAGCTGTTCACAAATTTACGATTTAATGGTAAATGGCGGACTTATACATGCGATAGGAAATGGTTCAGACAGTGTAAATATGCTTTAAGTTGAGGCAAACAAAGTCTGGTTTCACATTAGTTTCTCGCTCACCGCCGCAGCGCACACACAGTCGTTGTCTAGAGACACGAGTGCGCAGCGCGGCTCACATGCGCAAGTTGCCGGAGACCTTAAAACATATCGGAGATTTTGATGATAAACAGTTAGAGATTAGAAGGAAACTCTGGCTTTACCAAACAGAAAGACTTTAGTCAATATTGGCTGCTTCAAAAAAGGGGAGGAGCTTCTTACAGCTGGAGACATTTAAGGGGAAATTATGCCAACACACTGAATAATGAAGTGTGTCTTCATAAAACTGTCCAACTGATAAAACCGATCTTGTGTGAAGAGTTCCACTATTTATATGATGCCTGATCTTGATATGTGCGTTGGTGAAGCGAACCACCTGTAATGGTGTACAGGTCATGGTTAAATGTGTTAATTTTTCCTGTTTTTTTAATAGAAAAATGAATTGCACTAAATTAACATTAAATTGATAGCTCTTTCAAACACAACCTTTTGGACCACCGCTCAGCAATAGTCTTTTCGTGTGTTTGCACACAGTGTTGTCACTAAGGTAACCACCAGTACCCACAAATACACTCTCCACTCACTGTCACTCGCATTAAAAGCATAATTTTCCCTCATGAGGGAACATTGGCGGATACACACTCCAGCTTTGCCCCCACTAGCCTTTCAGTTGAGTAAACATGATGCAGCTACTAATTTATACATTCAGTCTGGTGCACTGCTTCACGGTGGTCTCCATGGATAGATCCCTTATGAACAATTAGTGGAAAAACAGTGGCAGAAAAGTAAGATCCATCCATTTATAGGAGCTTATGAATTACAAATTTAGAAGCTGCTGATTGAAACTTTAGGAGGCATTATTTGGATCCTCATTTTACCTCTTTAATTTGTGTTTAGTTGAGCTAATCAGTTGACAGCAATAGAAATTAATGAATGGTATATGTGCATTTTAATTAGCCTGCTGGCATTTTACAGGACAGTAAATAAGAAAATGTTTTAAAATGACCCGGAATCAGCTTATTTGCCTAATGTTTTCATTATCTTTAACTAACTGAAATGAATTTCTGAATGAGCTTTATCTGGTGAGATTGGCTCAATGTTGAAATTCAGACTTGTTTTCAAAGTCACTGATGCATTGTAGCTGACAATTTTATGTGGATTTATGCAGTAGTCAGCAGCACCATCCACAATTCACACATTAAGATAAATGTTTATATTTCCAATAGCTGTTGAGGCTAAAACCTGTAGTAGGAACCCATCATGGCCATAGCCATCAATGAGGTCACCGAGGTCCCGACCTCTATATTTTTCTGAGGTGTTAATAATAAATGTTGTGAAATAATTGTCTAATATAGTATTAACACTACTTTATTCCTGCAAGGATATTGCACATCACAAAGATCTTCTTATCTGAGCTCCCTCTGTGATCTGCCACTGCTTGTCAATTTTTAGATGACCACTTAAATCAAAGTAGGCAGGGCTTATCAGGGTTCCAGAACACTAAACATTTCCTATTTGATAGCTGTTTTAGAATAGAAATTTTAGATGACCAACAATCAGGCATACTAATATATTTGTCTAAATTTTCCATTTTGAATATAGGCCTATATAATTTACGTGATTCGTGTAATGTGTAATACATGTAATAAGTAACTGTCAATGTGAGGGTACAAGAAAATGTGGTTGGGATTCCCTTAGGTGAGTCTTATGGGGGATTTTTAGAAAATGTTTATATTACATTTATCTCACCTAAATGTTTGTTCACTCGTATTTGTGTTTTTTCAATGGGATACTTTTGTTGCTTTTGAATTTACACAACACAAGGAAGCTTGATTTCAATCTTTGAATTAAATGGAAAAGTAGCACAAATAAATAAAATAGAATAAAGACACGAATGAAATAAAGAGAAATAAAGAGAAATAGTTCCCTTTCAAATGAACTTGCACTGCGTCGAAGCGCTGTGAGAACGCATCAGTGAGGAGTTTTCTTCGGCTCGTCTCGCAGCTTCTAATCATGGATCTATCTGAGGGGTTAGAGACAGGCCCCTCCCTTTCTCGACCCTCATCTGCTAGATCCAGTGCCTCATCTCAGTTACTTCTGCTCCTGTCGAGGCACCGGTACTGCAGCTATCCAGCTCTGAGGAGTTGGATGTTGTTGGTATCGCGACAGGGGATACTGAAGACTCACCTCTTCAGTCCACTGCGAGGAGGGAGGAGCTGGTAGAAGTGCTGACTAGGGCTGTGACAAGGGTAAATATGGAGTGGCCGGCCGAGAGACAGGAGCTTCGTCAAAAGAATAAATTGGACGAACACTTTCTGTCTTCTCATACAGCACAGCCACTACAATGGGGCTAAACTTTTCCCCCACACCTCCACACTGAGGTGTCAATGCCCTGGAAGAAACTGGTTTCCTATTGTGTGTTTAGCCCTCAAACATCAATATATAGTAACATTGTATGGCTAAAAAAGCATGGTTAAGTGGCTATACCCAAAGTTGAAGAGACACTTGAAAGTCATCTCTCTCCCACGGCTGCATTGCCCAGACATTACCCACCAAAGCGCTAAAGCCGCAGCATGCCTGCACACAATATCTGTCATACAAGCATACCAGGCTGACTTGCTAAGGGACCTGAGAGACCGTGATGAGGTGGGGGCTGACGTAATTCGAGAATTGAGTCAGTCAGCCGATCTAGCTCTCCAGGCCACCAAGAAGACGGCCAGATGTGTCTCTACACAGAAAGTAGAGACTCTTCTGCGAAACGAGGGTATAGAAATGGTCCCTCCTCCCAGCAGGGAGCCGGGGTTTTAAAGCCATTACTTCAACGTGCCAAAGAAAGATAGAGGGTTGCGTCCGATATTAGATTTGCACCCGTTAAACTTCTTCATAGGGAAGCTCAAGTTCAAGATGCTTACTCTCAGACAGACTGTGTCATCAGGTCCAAGGACTGGTTTGTCACACATACTTCCATATATCCATACTTCTACAACACAGGATGTTCCTGAGGTTCGCTTTCAGGGGAGAAACCAATATCGTGTACCTACCTTCGGTCTAGCTTTGTCACCCTGCACTTTCACCAAGTGTGTTGAGGCTGCAGTGGTGCCGCTGCGCCTGCAGGACCTCCGCATAATTACATTGATGATTGGTTGATCTTAGCTCAGTCAGAACAGATTGTTGTTCTTGCTCATATAACGAAGTTGGGGTTGAGGATGAACGCAAAGAAAGGTATAATTTCTCCAATACAGAGAACCACTTATCTAGTCATGGTATGGGGTCCGGTGGTGATGCAGACTCGTCTGTTGCTTGCACATTAAGCATCGATTCTCTCAGAAGTAAAAGAACCAAAGCTAGGCCGGTTGTTCATGGTCAAAAAGTTTCACAAACTATTAGGTCTTATGGTAGCTTTGTCCAATGTGATAACTTTTGGCTTGTTCAGCATGAGACTGTTACAGTTGTGGCTCAGAACCAAGGGGATCTCCCCGAGGGGAAACCCGCTCCACATGTTCAAAGTCACGTGTCGATGCCTTAATGCTTTAGTCATATGGAAAGATCATCGTTTCTGTCCCAAGGGCTTTTTTCTTTTCAGTCCCAAGGGTTGTTTTTCTTTAGGGGCTCATGGTTGTTGTGTTCCGTTAACAACAGATGTATTCCTCACGGGTTGGGGGGCGAATTCTGGACAGAGTTTGCTGGGATGGGGACTGTCTGCCTTAAGTTGCCCTGTACTGGCCAGCCCGAGTGGGGTTCTTGGACCTAGTGTCTCTTCTGTACGGCTCTCCTCTAGAGATTCCGATCAGGAGGGCCCTTCTCTCTTAGGCGAACGGGTTGATCCTTCACCCCTACCTGGAGTTATGAAAAATGTGGGCTTGGCCTCTGAGGGGGCCCAGGGCCCATAAGTACAGGTCTCTCAGCTGAGGTTGTTGACACCATCCCTCTCTCCAGAGCTCCATCCACAAGGAAACAGTATGCATTAAAGTGGACATTATTTACCTAATAATGCGGGAATCGCCAGGTGGACCCAGTTAACTGCCCTGTGGTTGCATTGCTGGAGTTCCTGCAAGATGGATTTTCTGCAGGGCTATACAGCTCTACAATAAAGGTGTACGTGACAGCATTAGCTGCTTTCCACAGTCCTTTAGGTGGTGTTTCATTGGGGAGACAAACGCAAATTACTTGTTTTCTTCATGGTACTTTCAAGGTTTAGACCTGTAGTCCATAAAAGGGTTCCATCCTGGGACTTGGCCATTGAGTTACAATGCCTTTCTGTGGCTCCATTGAAGAAGTGTCCTTACTTGAAGAAGTAAGAAATTTTTTTTTTCTTATTTCTATTTCGTCTCTCAAGAAAATTGGAGACATTCAGTCCCTCTCGGTGGTTACCTTGTATTTGAAGTTTGTACCCGGCATGGTGAAGGCTTTTCTTTATTTTAGTCCAGGTTATGTTCCGAAGGTTCCTACTAGGCATGTAACTATCTCCCGATATAAAAGCTATCTAGTTGTAACCATCTCTTAGCTCTGTATCATGCTTGAAGAAAAAAATTGCTCTCTATTTGCACTTTAAATATATTGAGTACCCTACTTTTATTATGGCTATTGTTCCCAGAGGTGGGAGTAAGTCACACGTGTGCAAGTCATAAGCAAGTCTCAAGTCTTAACCTTCAAGTCTCAAGCAAGTCCAAGTTTTTTGTTGTGGCAATCAAGTCAAGTCACTGCTTTATGTCAAGCAAGTCAAGTCATAGATTGGGTCAAGCAACTCAATGGCAAGTCATACAAATGTTTGATGATTTAACAGAATTTATATATTAAAATGAGCTACAACTACAGTAGTTACTGGGACTATGGGAGTTTTATTTGCAAAAAAAATGCAATATGCATTGCATAAAAACAAATATGTTAATAATAATATATATAAACAATATTATATCCTCTTGTAAAGCACAATGGCCAACTACTGTTGTATTTATTGTGCTATATAAATAAAATTGATTTATTGATTTTGATATGCATTGCCTTGTTAAAGGAGCACTATCTAGTATTTTTGCAGTAAAATATCCAAAAACCACTAGGCCAGTGTTATATATTTTGTTCAGTTGAGTACTTAATTGAGTTAAAATTGCTATTTTAACTAAGGACTGGGATGTTTCTGCACAGCGTTTGAGGGAGTCGCCTGTCAATCGCGTCATATCTGCGTTACCCTCGGTTTTATTCTGCAGAAGTGCTTTTCTCTTAGCAGTGTGAACATGTCACAGCAACCCTGAGCGACGCACAGAGGAACGTCATAGCATAATTTTAAACACACTTAAATGTATCTGATATGATAAACAGTGCTGCTTTACCTGACCGGAAAAAACAGAAGTGCGAGCGCCCGGCTACTGTGTCCCGTCCCGTCCCGTCATAATAAAAGTCTTGGTACTCGCGAGACGTGTGTTTGTATAACAATCACTCCAGGGGCCGTGCTCAGCAAAACACTCGGCCCTGCTCTGCTTTACACTACAGTAACGTTAATAACCGCATGCATGAACTTGATTTCTGCCCGAGTCCTATTTTCCACCGGCGGTGAGGTGAAGACCACATGTCCCAAGATACTGCGCTCACACTTGGCATCATCAAACTACGTCTTTGTTTAGAATAGGCGCCTTCTAGAGGACAGAAAGTTGCTCAAATAAAATAGACAAAATGCAGCTAATATTACTCCTTTAAATCATGTTTTACTATAATGTATTACATGTATGCAGTGTTGGCTGGATTTCAGCATTTTTATTTATATAATTTTAGTCCATGGAAGAGTATAAAAGTTACTTTTTGTTGTATAATTTGTCAAAAAATTAGCTCCAATGTAGAACACACACTGAAATGGTGGAGTGACTTTAACCTAGACGTCTAATCACAAACACAACACTGACCAACAGTCACATTTTGCTTGCACACAACGTCAACAGTTTACAACAAGAAACATAAAAACTGAGCTGTCAGATACCACATTTCAACTTACAGTGCTTTTCGTAGTGAAGAGTTTTATTTTCTGCAATTTTGAACTCATTGCTGAAAATGATGGATACAGCGTGACCTGGAACTCACCTAATCTGGTAACATTGAGTGCAAGTAAGAGGGGAGCACATAGGGCAATGGTGTGATCCGTTAGTAACTGATTACCATGGAAACTTTGCGTAGGTAGCGCCCTCAATGTTAATTCACGACTGTCTCCGTTAGTGCTCTCTGCTTGCCTGCTGGGTCATGTAATTAGGTTGTGGTGCGTTCAAAATCCAATATTTATTTACAAAAACAAGTTATTTAGAGTCATTTAACTCAAGTTCGAGTCAAGTCTCAAGTAATGAATATAAAGTCAAGTTGAGTCCTTTATTAATAATTGGCAAGCAAGTCTCAAGTCCTAAAATATGCGATTCGAGTCCCCCACCTCTGTTGTTTCCACTTAATATCTATGATCAATTTGTGGGAAGGAGTTCAGTTAAGAGGTCAAAAGAAGCTCATTTGCAATTCTAAAGTCTGAAGAGACAATCATACAGGAGAGAAACAAGTCAGTTGAGTTTTTTGGCAAAACCTTTACTGTGCTTGTTGTCTTTTACTGTATGATAATTCATACTCAGAAAGTAGAAATGAAATTTGAAATTACATTAAACATTTCAAATGCACCTGCAAACAATTCATGTCATGCATTTCATTATTAAGGAGTTCTAAAAAATAGAGAGAAGTCTCGTTCTCGTGAACCCGATTTCGTCTCTTGAGATTAATACCTTGTCACACCCCTATTTTTGTCAATCAATCAATCAATCAACTTTATTTATATAGTGCTTTTACAATTGCGATTGTATCAAAGCAGCTTCACAGTGTCAAACAGGATTGCAACAAAATTTGATTTGGCTGTACAGTCGTTCTGGAGAAAACAGTGATGTTAACAACTTATTTTAATTTATTATATAGCGACAATGTTGGCAGATCTGTATTATAGTTTATAGAATTAATTAAAACCTAATTCATAAATTTTATTTCTATAATTAGTTGAATAACTTTGATCATAATTTTAGTGTCCACAACTGAGCAAGCCAAGCCAAAGGCGACAGTGGCAAGGAACCAAAACTCCATCGGGGCATAATGGAGAAAAATAAACCTTGGGAGAAACCAGAACCAGTCGGGGTGCCAGTTCTCCTCTGGCCTATTAACACACCGAGTCCAGCATGCTAAGGTATGTTTCTGTTAGACATGTACACATAAGCAAAACGATCTATAACAATGCAATACAATTACATATAAAAAACACATTTTACTCACATACGTGTGTTGCACCATTCCTCCTGTCTGATCCAATGTAGAAGAAATAGCGTTTTGTATCTCAATATGTCTACAAATCCGGCACCCACTGAAACTTGTTTGCAAACACTTCTGTTGCGGTATGAAGCGAACACACAAACGTTCTTCCCCACGTAAGCTGGAACTTCATTAAAAATAAAGTTCAACAACACATTCCTAATATTATGATTTGAAGGAAGCTTATGCGGCAACTGTGTTCTTCCACAACCAGGAATAGCACCATATCTTGCTATATTCTTCGGCCTTTTGTTTTATTGCTGCCGGCTAGCGCAATCCAAACGGCTCCATGAGTCGGTGGGCGGGGCTAATGAACTACACGTGCTTATTATTCTATAGAGGCGTTGTTTCGTCAGTCGAAGACGTCAAAGTGCGAACATTGTGCAAATCGTTTTCTGGGCCTGGTGTCTATAAAAGCTTTTCTTTGAATAACAAGGATGTCTTCAGCTCTCAAACTTACAGGATATTCTTATATTACCATGACCTTTCATATATATCAGAAGCTCAAGGGAAAGTTGATTTCTCAATTCATCACCCCTTTAAATTGGTAAGACATGATGAATGATAAACTTTAGTGATGATGCAACACAGGCTTGATTGTGCAAGTGACAATTCCGTGAATCTCCCGAATTGCAAGTCTGAAATCGCTGGATATTATCTGAGAATAAACTTATTTACCTAGCGTTCATAGCCTTCAGTAAATTAACTTGTCTTAGAAAATGACTAATAAAACATATAGGCTAATTATCAGTTGACCCTGTTAACTTTCTTCACTGACAGATGAAAATGAAAAGACTATCAGTCGAAACTTGGATTTAAGAGGGGAAGAAACAGGGCAAGATAAGGAAATAATGAGTGAGGGTGATGAGGAGACAGTAGATGTTGACAATCTACAGCCCACTGACATGGTTTTTAACCTATTTCTTGTCCATTTTGGCCTTCAAATGTCTTGAAATGCATATACGTAGATAGAGAAATCGACATTTTCCGAGGGGGAGCCATCCATCCCCCTTAGCTATATCAAATTTGGGATCTCTGTGATTATAAAACCCTGCCTACAGCCCTGAAATCCATTACCATATCCTACATTGAGACAAATTTTGCATAGAAAAAGCATTACATTGAGGTCTTGCAATTTATAATGATGTGCATTTTGTTTTGAGAAAACCAGAACCTCCTTTAAAACTGGCCCGGAGGAAAAACATAGAATGGCCATAAGCCAGAGCAGTATGTGGGATTCTCTAACACAGAACAGATTTTAAAGAAACAATATTTGCATTATTATTCCAGTCACTTAGCTCAGGTCACAAGAATGTCACAAGATGATGGAAATGTTTGTAAAGAACTAATTTGTCCTCAAGGATTTGGTGTCCTTCAGGTATTTACCTCAGTGACTGCAGCTGATTCATCTTATTAGCTCTTGTCTTACCAAAAGCATAATTAGTTGCATCAGTGGTTTCAGAAACTGGCTGATGAAAATATATCTGAAATCATGAATTATAGTATTTGTTAGGGGTGTAAGAAAATATTGATACACATGAGTATTGTGATCCATGATATTTTCAGCAATACTGTATTGATTCTTAAAAACACTGTATCGATATTTATTTATGTAAATCCATGATTTGTGTCAGTGGCTTTGTGTTCGGTTTAAACCCGACCACTAAAATGGCAGTATTATCTCACAGCATAAACTGTTACACAGAAGGCGAAAGCATGAGCTTTACCATGAGCAAACCCAGCTCACAAGACAATTATTCCAGTGTCAACTGGTGACAAATCAGGTCCTTTCTCAAAATCAGTGCTCCATCCCAGTTAACCTACTCATACTATGCCCTGAAAGTATGTACTCTTTTTGTGAAGAAAGAGTATATACTTTTAAGTGTGTAGCAGAAGAGTAGGCAAGCTACTAGTGTGTGTAACAGGGAAAATAAAATTTGAATTGAATTGTGCCAAAATGTTTGTTCATCTTATAATAATTCTAAAATATTTACTTTCATCAATATAAAGTGCATCTACAAGAAAGGGGACACCTACAGAGAAATGGGGACACATATAGGGCTATGGGGACACCCACTAGACTAAACTATGATTATGAGTCGAACTATGTATGAACTATGAGTCGGCCAATTTTTCAGTTGCATTAAAGGGTAAGTTCATCCAAAAATGAAATTTATGTCATTAATGACTCACCCTAATATCATTCCACACCCGTAAGACCTCCCTTCATCTTCAGAGTCAGACAAAGTTTAAGATATTTTATATTTAGTCCGACACAGCGTATCTAAGTGTATGCACACTATACAGCAGTTTGACACGCGATCTGAATCATTAGGGTGAGGAGTTATTGACATCAATTTAATTCGCTTTCAGCTGTTGAGGAGAACGGCAGGTGTAAAATCTCTCCGGTCAAACAAATAAAATGTTGTCAGAGATGATTTTATTTTTATTTTAAGGTCAAAACTGTTGATTTAAAAGTGTTTTATTTCATATTTAAGTTATAAGGGAAATAGGGTTGACAGAATATATGTTTTATACCGAACCCAGTTGAGTGTATTAGGAGCACCTAGTATTTGTTGTTTGTGTCTCTGTATTTTCACGTTGCTTATGTTCGCGTGTATTTGATTCTGACAGTTGTGTAACCGGATGAGTTGTACTTTGGTAATGTCTTTTTGGTGTCATTTCAAGTATTTCAGTCCAGTAAACACGATGATAAACAACGCTCAGCCTACGTCTTCCGTGTGGTCCTTTCCGGGAGGGTCGAAACAGAAAGAACAAACCAGAAAAAGGGGGTTACACATGCATCCTGTCACCGTTTAATCGGCCCTGTCAATCATCTTGTCACAATTAAAATCCTCCGCATGCAATTTAATTTAATTTTCTACCATAGCCGAGATAAATATATTAGCATGTTGATCTTCCAGTCCATTGGCTTTTCATGTGGAGACTCTCCTCATGTGTTTGCATAACGATGCATTTAAAAGTTCACAATGTTGTTGCAGATTAAAAATAATGTGGATAACACTGAATAATAATCTTTTTGGCAGGTTAGATACTGATAATTGATCACTCAAAACCCTTTATCTAAACCTCTATACTTAAATGTTGGATGCGCACATCTCACAAGTAACATTTTTTTTACACTTTTTATCTGTTTGTAGTTACTTAATTGAATCTGCATTACAACGCACAATGGGTTGTGGGTAATATCAGCCAGGTGTGCATGGATCCACACTTCACTTTATAGGCTATTATTTATTTAACAGTTTATTGAGTGAAATTTCATTCAATTTGTTTTATGTACTATATAGTGAGCTATATATATTTTAAGTTAATATTGTTTCAATTTTCTTAAATATAATATGAATCATTAAAAAGGTCTTCAATACCTTAAATAGTATAACATGCATCTTAAATTATCACTTTAAGGCATCTTATATTTTGGGAATGGAAAAACATAAAATCGCAATACTGCCTTTGTAATTATTAAACTTCAAAAGGCTATGATTGCATTAAATAAATGTGAGTGCTTCAAAGCCTGAAGGTGGCGGTGTTGTGAGTCCTACAGGCTCACACAATCAATGAGTAGTGCACATTTATGTCAACGATTAGGTATGAACTAATGCTGATCAATTATGACACGGTTTATTTTAGTGTTTAACACTGTAATACAGTCCCTGACAAAAGTCTTGTCGCTTATCTATTTTCTAGAAATACCTGATATTATCCTGACTTTTAATTAATTAATTGGTGTTAGAAATAGCTCATATGAAAAGCTAAAACCCTCCCAAATGATGTTTAATGCACTGAAATAAATAATTTTCATAGAAAAAATATTTATCATTTAATCAAGACGGAAAGGTCAAATTTTGGCAAGACAAAAGTTGTGTTGCCTATACAGAAATTGAACAAATTTACTGCAAATACAAAAATATGTCAGCAAATTAAGTTGTGGTGCTGTGAGATCCAAATTTAATATCTTGTATGACTTCCATGAGCTTGAAGGACTGCATCTATGCGGTTTGGCAAGGATTCATACAATTTATTGATGAAGTCATCAGGAATAGCTAAGAAAGCAGTCTTGCATGCCTCCCAGAGTTCATCAATATTCTTTGGTTTCGTCTTCCATGCGTCCTCTTTCATCCTACCCCACATATGCTCAATGATGTTCATGTCTGGTGACTGGGCTGGCCAATCCTGGAGCATTTTGATCTTCTTCACCTTGATGAACTTTGATGTGGAGATGGAAGTATGCGATGGAGCACCGTCCTGCTGCAGAATTTTTTATCCTCTGTACTTGACGCTGAGACACATTGAAGGTGTCTGCCACATCAGCAGTGGATCTGGTCTTCAGCCTCTTGATAATCAAAACTTTAGTCTCAGGGTGAATCTTAGGCATGTTTGCAGAGGTCTAGTTGCAGTTGATGTGAAGGTCTAGCGTACTGGGGTTCTTTTTATACACACTTGAGACCTAATTGATCCATTATTAGTCACAGGTGAAGCTCATATGACAAGGTGACAATACTTATGTCTTTGCAAAAATTGACTCAATGGGCTTTACCAAGCTGTGAATATTCGAATACTTTTTGAAAGTTTAGTTTTTCACTGAAACATTATCACAAAAGCTGGTGGGATTAAAATGAGCCATTTCTTGTAAAAAAAATCTTGATTAGAAATATATTTCAGCGGCACTTTAGGTCAATTTGTACACAAGCGACAAGACTTTTGTCAGTGACTGTATGGTAGGGCTGGGCGATATGGAGCAAAAAATATATCTCGATATATTTTGCTATATCTCGATATACGATATATATCACTATATCTTTACAGGAAAAATAACCCCCTAAAAACTACAGCAAAAACAAATATGCCAAATACCACAAATTCTTTTTTTTATTATTGAAGTGCAAAGAGGTAGTCAGTTCATGTAGGAACAAATTGCTTTTGTAACATTAAAAAAACTCCCTGATTACATAAATAATAATAATTTAACTGTAAAAGAAAATAAATAATATTTCCTTCTTTTCATTTATGTCATGCTTTCAAAAGATGAATCAAAGACTCCCTTTTTTACACTTAAAGTAAACAGTAAGCATTTTGCAGAAAGATGGGGGCATGACTGAGATATAAATAAACTGATTTTGTATCAAAGTTCAAACAGTGATGTTTGTCATGAGTTTGACAAAATTCAAACTCATCATGCAGGCTACACATGAGCTGAATTTCACTTCTTTTCCAGTTACAGAAAGAAATATGAATGTCAGAAGGTAGGCTATATGATAATATGATACAGTACAACTTACAGAAGAGCACCGCGTGTGTCAGGACACCCGGGATGTCGCGTTTTTCCCTCTTGGTTAAAACATGAATAGACCTATTCATCATAATCCCGTGATAAAGCTGACAAAATAATAATAGTAATGATATTGCTTTATAAATGTTTTCAAATGATTTATATAGTAATGATATTGCAATACTTTATAAATGTTTTCAAATGATATGCGATCATTTTGACATTTTAAACGAAAACCATGCGATCAGTAAGACACAAATCATAAACTGACATGATTGCGACCGCATCTCGCACCAATAGTGTCAATCACCTGACTGTGGGTGAAACTTGCGCTTTGAACTATGATGAACATTAATATTTCTTTATGAATTTTAGCAAGCAGTTGTGTTAGAAGGAAAACATGGGTCCCGAACAACGCGCGCGCTTGTCAACATGATAACTAATCCGCACCTGGTTGTGGAAGCAGCCGTGTTCAATGAGACGACACGCGAGGGGAGGGGGAACAAAAGCAAGAGGCGGGAGGCACGCGAGCGGGAGCGAGCACAGCACAGAGAAGGCAAACAAGCAAAGTGGCGGAATCAGAATTAAATATAAACAATATATCGATATATACGATATGTCCAAATCCATATCGAGTTGAAAAAATATCTCGATATATTTTAAATATCGAGATATCGCCCACCCCTACTGTATGGTACACATAAAATTAGTGTTTATTTTCCCGCTGCGCATTAGCACAGTATCTGCATGACTCGCCATAGACACAAAAAGAGAAAAGTAGATCCATCTGCAATGTTCTACCGCAAGACGCATGCAGTTTTGTTTATGAAGCACCAGAGCACCAAAAGTTATGGCTTTCTATTGCGCCGAGCATTGGCATAATTGCATATGTGATACTGATCGTGTACACAGGTTTCATATGAAGTAACAACGTTTTAGCCACAACACTGTCTATTTCGTGAAAAACAAAGCCACACCAGAACTGATTCGCCTCTCCAAGCGATTCGATTCAAATGAATGTGTGTTTTGAACTGTTGACTGAATGAATTCCCACCACCTACAGGCGGTTTTTCATATTTTTACTTTTTGCATGGACTTTTTATTTAAAAAATTAAACTTTTAAAGTTTAATTTGTAGGCTACATATTTCTAAATTCAAAAACTTACATGCAAAACACTCATTGACTGACTGATTGTGTCTAATTGTTCTAACTGATTTTATTGTTTAAATTAACATTTTAAAAACAACTCTTCTATTTCTATTTAAGAAATTGACAGAAGATTCATACATTTAATAAGATTAGAAAAATGCTCTTATAATGGTAAATATGCCACTGGACATGAATTTAAAGGGACAAATATCACCCTGAAATAGGAAAGTTATGATTGGGATGTGTTTGATGGATTAGAAAGTGCTCCTAAATTTTTAACTGTGCTCCTAAAAAAAATTTTATTAGGAGCACAAGTGCTCCTCAAGAAAAAAGTTAGCGTAGAGCCCTGCATGGCAAATACCGAACCTTACTGAAACAGTGAACCTAACATCGTGATACAAACAGAACCGTGAGCAGAATCTGTACCGTTACACCCCTAGCGTAACGTATGTGAGAGAGTGCCGGAAAAATTGTAAAAATTTTCAAAGGGTCCCATGACTGAAAAAAGGTTGGAAAACACTGGCCTAATAAACCGGCAGTTTTGATGTCTGTAATGTAAAATCAAAGAACAAAAGACAGAGAAAATCACTTACTGCTCTTGACTAAATAACTTTTGTAGCTTTAATAAGGATTCATCTATTTTTTATTTAAAATTTATGCAGTGAAGACTGTGAAATGTTTGAGTGTGAAACTTTTGTATACATATATATCCTACCTGTTACTGTTAAGAGTACAAAAATCACGTATGAAATTTTTGAACATTAAAGAAAAAAATACAACCTCATGTCAATCACGTTTACACACTGCCTCCAAAACCTTCACCCGTCATTAAAAAAAAAAAAATTGGGTTAGTTTTTCTGCATTTTTCACATCCGTGGCAAGCACATTACGAGATGTTTTGAAAATTCAGAGCTACCATACAAGCAAACCCCAGAATCCAGAATGGCGTCTGACTGCTTAAAGACTTTGTAATTGTAACATTGTAATTGTTATGTGTTACAAACAGAGATGACTCAGAGAACTTGAGACAGTGAAACAAAGTTTACAACAACCAGGATGAGATCGGCAGAGGTGAGTGAAGGCAAGATGAATCCAAGCAGAGTGAAACTGAAGTAATACAATTCGTCTTTGTTGCAGGTGTATGACAGGATGGCAGACTGGAGCGATGGGGACAAGGAGCCAGGAGACAAGACATGGAGACACTCGGGAGACAAGGAAACACAGGTAAGTTTTCAGGTGAGTCCGTGGAAGCAAGCATAAGCAGTAGCATGTGCAAACGAGACCGGACAGTGACTGAGTTTAACAGGGTTTAAGTGCAGATGGTGATTGGCGTGCTGATGATGTGCAGGTGCGTGCAATCAGTACTCTGGTGACTGTGAGCGTTGTGTCTGGGACAGGGTGGAACCTGGCGTTCTTGTAATATTAAGTAGCCGACAGCAGGAACATCGGAGGGTACCCCTGACCAGGGGAATAGTGGGGCTTGATAGCCGAGGACGCACTGAAACTGAGTGAGACCAGTGGTAGGCTGGCGGAGAGTGTTCTGTGCATATTCGGCCCATCCTAAAAACTGGTTCCAGGAGTCCTGGTGGCCATGACAGAAGGTACGGAGGAAATGCCCAATCTCCTGGATCTTGCGTTCGGTCTGCCCGTTCGTTTGGGGATGTATCCGGATGACAGGCTCACTGTCACGGTCACACCTAGGAGGGAGAAAAAGGCTTTCCAAACCTTGGAGATGAACTGCAGACCCCTGCCCTATACGATGACTTCAGGGATGCCATAATTTTGGAAGATGTGGTTGAACATTTGTTCTGCTGTTTCTAGAGCAGTGGGTAAACCTCTGAGTGGAATGAGGCGGCAGGACTTGGAGAAACGGTCTACCACTACGCAGTGCTCGGAAACTGGCAGGTCCGTGATGAAATCCACTCCCAGGTATGACCATGGACGGTTGGGAGCGGGCATTGGATGGAGTTTTCCAGCTGGTAGATGGCATGGACTCTTGGCCATGGCGCATTCCCTACATCCCTGCATGTACCTTCTGACATCTGATGACATCTGGGGCCACCAGAAGCATTGGCGTAGCAGTGAGAGGGTTTCATTGACCCCAGGGTGACCAGTGCCCAGAGAGGTATGTGAAGAGTGGCTTAGTGGAATGCAACGAGGTATGGCGACGAACTGCAGGTTTGAAGGACAACCCGGCGGAATGTGGGTGGAGGCATTTGCAGAGGGCAGGGTCTCTTCTGACCATGCGATCGGAGCAACGAAGAGTTGTGCAGGAAGGATGGGTTCTGGCTCTTCTGTGTTCTCCTCTGGACTATGGATTCTGAAAAGGGTGTTTGCCTTGATGTTCTTGGCGCCCGGTCGATAGAGAGGGTTTCATTGACCCCAGGGTGACCAGTGCCCAGAAAGGTATGTGAAGAGTGGATTAGCGGAATGCAACTAGGTCTGGTGACGGACTGCAGGTTTGGAGGGCAACTCGGCTGAATGTGGGTGGAGGCATTGGCAGATGGCAGGGTCTCTTCTGACCAGGCGATCGGAGCAACAAAGAGTTGTGCAGGAAGGATGGGTTCTGGCTCTTCTGTGTTCTCCTCTGGACTATGGATTCTGAAAAGGGTGTTTGCCTTGATGTTCTTGGTGCCCGGTCGATAGGAGATGTTGAAGTGGAACTGTGTGAAGAAAAGCGCCCATAGCTCTTGACGGGGATTCAGGCATTTGGCCTCACGGAGATAACTCTTATGGTCAGTGAGGACCAGAAAGGGATGTTTAGCGCCCTCTAACCAGTGCCTCCACTCCTCTAGCGCCAGCTTGATGGCGAGGAGTTCACGGTTGCCGATGTCATAGTTGATTTGCTGAGAGAAGACCGCTCCCACTCCTGTGGTGGAGGCGTCCACCTCCACGATGAAAGGGAGATCCGGATTGGGGTGGATGAGCAGGGGAGCAGTGGTGAAGATGTTCTTCAGGGTTTGGAAGGCTTTGGTGGCAGCTGGAGTCCAGGTTGCGGAGGAGGCTAGTGAGTGGACTGGAGATGGTACTGCACTGGTGGAAGAATTGTTGATAGAAATTGGCGAAGCCAAGGAATCTTTGGAGCTCTTTCACAGTGGATGGAGTTGGCCAGGACCGGACGGCTTTCACCTTCCCCTCGTCCATCCGGATGCCACTGCGATCGATGTTGTACCTGAGGAACTGTACTGAGGGATGGTGGAATGTACACTTCTCGGCTTTCAGGTACATGTGGAAGTCCCTCAGGCGTTGGAGGACCTCCGCAACGTGTACGGCCAGGCCCCGGGAGTAGATAAGGATGTCGTCTATGTAGACCAGCACAAACTTATGGAGAAACTCCCGGAGCAACCCCATGGATGATATCCTGTACGCACTGCTGAGGTCCAATTTCGTGAACACAGTGGCACCACAGATATGTCCCAGGGCAGCCAGGACGAGATGAAGGGGGTACCTGAACTTGATGGTTATGTTATTAAGTGCCCAGTAATCGATGCAAGGCCGCAAGCCCCCGTCCTTATTTGCCACGAAGAAGCAGCTCGAAGCAGCAGGGGAAGTTGATAGACCGATGTAGCCTTGCTCCAGTGCCTCCTTGATGTACTCCTCCATGGCCTTCTCCTCCGGGAGTGATAAAGGTCTTTCCTTTGTGCACTGGTTCACCGGGCAGCAGATCAATGGCACAGTCCCATGGCTGATGGGCAGGCAGCTTGGAAGCCCATTGGGGACAGAAGACATCCCTGAAGGGGGCGTAACAGGACGGGACATCCATCAAAGGTCGCTCTACCAGGCTTTCGATGGACGTGGCACAGACATGGAGATCTTGGAAACGAGGAGAGGGACGTACCGGTGGAGATGGGAAGCAGTCCAGGAAACAGGAGTCGCCCCACTTCAGGACTTCCCCCGTCTTCCAGGAGATGACTTGGCTGTGCTGCTCTAACCATGGGCGCCCTAAGATGATGTCAACCGTGGACTCCTTCAGAACCAACAGGTGTAATCGTTCCATGTGGAGGATACCAACTTGAATGCAGATAGGGCCGATGGAGCAACTGACCTGCCTCCGACTAAGAGGTCTTCTGGTTATCGATTTGATTTGATAGACAGTCGACGTGGTGGTCGTGTAGAGTTTGAGCTGGCGGCAGAGGGTCCCCAAAATGAAATTAACAGCTGACCCAGAGTCGAGGAGGGTGTTAACTGGAAGGGAAAACCAGCAGCAGTAAGGTTGACAGTGGTGGCGAGTGGTTTCATCTTTTGAAGGGAAGGAATGAAGGAATGAAGTTGTCCAGCTGCATGGCCTCATTGGCTGGTTCTGGAGAGCTGACACCATCTGGTTGGCGGAGGTATGATGAGTAAGAC
Organism: Pseudorasbora parva; assembly: GCF_024679245.1. Classification (NCBI taxonomy): domain Eukaryota; kingdom Metazoa; phylum Chordata; class Actinopteri; order Cypriniformes; family Gobionidae; genus Pseudorasbora; species Pseudorasbora parva. The sequence goes on along the minus strand of NC_090196.1, from coordinate 11,988,031 downwards.
GGCTGGCCCTAGTATTCTTCGATACATGACTGCATATGAGTGGTGAAGCGGATGGAATGTTGAATGAACCATTCTAGCCCGATGGAATCCTCGTAAGCAGCGAGATAATGCTGTATTCAAGGATCCAGACCCTGTCGATAGGTCGTGATCAGGGATTTTTCAGACGGGAGCCTGGCGTGCTTGTAACATTATGCAAGTTTTTTTCACAATGGGTGCGTTTACATGCACACCAGTAAGCTGATAACACAAGTAAACCGTGTTTACATGACTTTATTAATAAACCAGGTTATTTCCTTGTAGTGACGTCAATAATAATGTCCGTATATCTGACAATGGAGTTTTTCAAATGTTACGTCAGTTGTAGAGCTGCAACTAACGATTATTTTTTCTGTCGACTAATCTAACGATTATTTTTTCGATTAGTCGACTAATCTAACGATTTATTTTTTTACCCTTTGAAATTTTTCAAAATTCTGTGGCACCCCCTTGCATAAGTTACGCTAGAGGTGTAACAGTACAGACTGCTCACAGTTTGCTTTGTATCACGGTTTTAGGTTCACGTTTCAGTACAGTTCGGTATTTGCTTTGTTCAGGGGAAAAAGGACTACTGTCAAATGAAAATAAAGAAAATAAGAACAGATAACTTAAATAGATTACTTAGAAGCAGCAGCACAAATAAATACTATTGAGCAAAGATGAGAACAAAATAAACAATGCTTTTCAGGTAGGTCTAACATTAGTTTTTAGGTAGAGAAATGGAATGAAGTAATCAAAAGTAAAATAACCACACATTTAACTGTTTAAAATCAAAAAAAAATAATCCTTATTAAACTTACAAAAGCTATTCAGTCAGGAGCAGTGAGTGATGTCTTTATCTTTTGTTTGACATTAAACAGACAGCAGTGAATGCTACTGCCCCTTTAAGACCCACGGATAGTCGTCGTATTTTCTGTATAAAGTTCACTTAAGGCATAGAGTAGGCTATGACATTTTGACATACTTTTTGTGAGTTTGTCCGTTTAAGCACAGGATTTGAAAGATAACTCATTATTTGCGCGCTTTGGGACGAGTGCAGAGACAGATCTTCTCATTCGAGTCTCCTTGCTACACGGGGGTGATGACTGTGAAAATGACTGCTCATATTCGGACGTACAGCAGCACTCGCATGCGTTTTATAAAGTTTACAAAGAGAGACCGTTTTGCCCACGTTTTTCTTTTATTATCGATGTTGTTGTAGTGTATACCTGAGGAGTCAGCGCGTGTATCCATCGACAGAAACATACATACAGCATTATTTTCAAGTTACAACCCATATTAAAGATCCGTCATCAGATGCGAGATGAACCGAAGTGTAAGTGCGTCCCCGCAACTTTTGCTCGGGATCCCGGTTGGGAAACACTGGTCTGTATTGATTGACACCGCGCTGGTTTGTTTAGAATTATATGAGCGCCGTGACCGCGCGCTGCCGCGTGATGAAGGCGTGTCGCAACTCTGCTATTCAACTGCTCTGGTTTTAAAAGCTATGTCATACTAAATGCGCCAAAATGCAATAAAACTTGTTTTACGGTCGAATGCAACGCGTGTGTGTGTGTGTGTGAGTGAATAAGAGACGCGCAAAAGGACGGAGAGAGAACTTAAGGAAATGCAGCTAAACGAATATGCGTGCGTCATTTAAATAGCGTAAAAATGAATGAATGACGAATGTGGTGGCCGTTATTGATTATGTGGCAGTCCGCCACAAATTAGTCTACGTGTGGGAAACACTGTTTGGCCTCTGTTTAAAGTATTCCCATACTTTTGATATTCGCGGTCTAGGTTTTTGTGATAGAACCAGGAGCAGAAACCAACATTACGCGAGATGAACGTCTGACACGACGTGTCGACGCATTTCACGAACGTCGACGTATTTCCGTAGTCGACGTCATCGATGACGTCGACGCGTCGTTGCAGCACTAGTCAGTTGTGATGTTTAATAAAGCGTGCTAGGCCTGCACGATATTGAAAAAAAATTACATTGCGATATTTTTTCCCCCAACGATATATTATTGCGATATTGAGAGCCATCAATCCAGGCTAAAGTCAATAATTGCCATTCCGTGATATTAATAATTTCACTAATAAGCAAGCTTCATTACAAGTGACAAAAAGAAATGTTGGAAAATATGTGCAAACATGAAACTAAACCTCCAGTAGGTGGCAGCAGGTGACCGTCTTAATGAGTGAGTCACTGAGTCGTTCATTCAAACGATTCATTCGAACGCTGAATCGTTCACACTTGTTGCTATGAGTGAGACGTGTTATGGGTCTGCTATGAAAGATTTTCACTGCTGAAATAGAACAAAAACACTAAATATTGCATCTAAAATGTAAGTGACTAAGTGATTGTTAATTAGTTGCTTATGTAGCTGTCAAATGAAATCAGTGTCCATTTTCAGTCATGATGGTATTAAGGAAAATGCTCTAGTGTTGTGATTTCTCCTCGAGAGGCTGCACGAGCGTCAACAGCGCGACCTTATTATCATCAGTTCATTATATATTATCCACAATCCATCGCCACTTACACTAAATTAATGCACAAGCATTCTTGCATTTTGGTGATTCGCTAGTTATTTTTTGTTTTAATCAGTCTCTTGTCCGTCAGTCAAGTAAAGTTCTCTTTCACTTGTCCCTTCAAAACATGTCCCGGACAAGCGTTAATGTCGAGCCCTGCTTTGTATTCGTCGTAAAGATCTTTGTGGTGCCGTTTTAAGTGATCAGACAAATTGGTGGTGTTTTCTTGTTGTGTGGCCACAAGACACTCCATGCAAAGTACCTCTTTTTGTTCAACATCCTCCTTTATGTAGCCAAAATAGTCCCAAAAAGATGATTTCTGGTACGAACCTTTTTTTTCCCTCTTCGAATGTTTGGCCGTGAGCGGTAAGCAGCATGAGGAACGTGCATGTCACTCCAGCAACAAACTCGTGTTTACTGTGTGCTTAATACACCATGGGCTACTACCATAGACCGTAAAAAAATACTACTACCCTTCACATCGCATGTTCCGGCGATGTGACTGTTGCAGACGCACACAACACGATGTCGATGTTAAAACAGAATATCGTTCAGCCCTAGCGTGCACCGTGTCATCGGAAGATTTACAGCTCATATTATCCCTCATGCAGTTACAGATGCAGCGTTTTGACTGAACCTCTTCTACTTCTGCTGCATAAGAGAGAACACATCTTTACAATTTTCTGGGTCTTAAAAGAGTCTACGTTTGTGATATATGTCCTTATTTTATGCAAAACGCTAGCTCGTTCTGTCTGGATGCCTTTAAATCTGCTCTAAGTTTGCGTTTTTTGTCACCTATCACACATGCGCACTTCAATAAGCCGACAGAAAGCAGGTTAATGCGTTTACATGCAGTGCAAAATCAGGGTAAGAGGAAAAAAACTACCTGTCCCGACTGGTTTATGCTTACCGTTTATGACCTTACTCCAATAAAAGAAAACGGGTTACCGCTTTTACATGACAATGTTCAATGTCGGCTTATTAGCCATAATCGGCTTAAGAAGGTGCTTGTAAACGCACCCAATGATTCATTAGTACTAGGGATGCACCGATCCGATACTCAGGATCGGTATCGGCTCCGATCCAACATTATTTGCTGGATCATATATCGGACAGACAAGACCGATCCAAATTCGATACTGTGCATAATATTCTTATTATTAATAGTCTTATTATTAAGCCCCAGTGCCCCACAAAAGGCACAAAAACATTATATACGTGTTCTGAAGCCATTCCATAGTTTAATGTGAGTACAGATTAATATTTAAGTCATTAAATTCAAGTTCACGTCAATGCATTCTCCCTCCGCTGCGGCTGTCAGTCACTCTCCATTCAGCTTTAAACTGAGTCGCGTTCGGTTACGACAGTCAACACGAAACTCTCTCCATGATGATTTATTGTTTCTGTTATTATGCTTGATCTGTAGATAATTGTCTACGGTTTCTCATAAAATTACTATCTCGCTGGCGTTTATTGCTGTAAATCGTGTTACTTTCTATCAGGTCAGGCTTTTTCCTGGGTCAGAAATGGTCTTCGGTGGTGGCTGACCAGTCATGGTGATCCACCCATCCACACGCATGCACGCACACACACACCCCAACAGTAAAAGTACTTAACCGCGTGATCTGTGAACCCAATAAATGTAAAATAAATGCAAACATTTTTTTTCCTCATTTTTACACAGTTTGCATGGTTTACTGATTCATTATTTTGGCAACAATTATTAAAAAGCAGGATTAAAAATTTAATAACAAATAGTCTAATTCTCTGCCATAAACAATTTAACTTGCGTTGTTCTGCTTTCACCTTATTCCAGTCTAAACTTTTTTTTTTTTGTGGTAATTTACTACACATTATCAATATAAATACTCAAAATAAATACATGAAAATACTGTGGATTATTAAGACTAATTTGTACTAACCCCTCTTGTTTAATGGGGTAAGCACACTTCTCATTTCAGAGGTGTTGTGAGTAAATGATTACACACCGATTCGTGAGTTCAGTGTTGGACAGATCAGTTCATTAAAATGAATTGGTTCAAATGAGTCATTAGCTCACGAATCGGACAAAAGCGGACACATTATGTGTAAACCCAGACTCTTAAAACCACGCAAAAGACTGATCACAGAAAACACTTCATAAGGATATTTTCTATTTATTTGAAAGTATGGTTCATGCGATTTTTGAGCACAATTCACATCCAGCAATAATTCAGGGAAAATATTGTGCAACCACGCCACGTGGCGCACGGATTCAGTCTCAAGACCTGTTACCATTTTGTCAGTTCTGTTGATTTTGATTGATATGCGCGAGTGAGAAAGAGAGAGAACGGTGATGGTTTTGAAGACAGAGAGAGCGCACGGCTCTCTGCTCGTTCTCCTTCACCTAGTTAACAAGGGCGCACGTTAACTGAGTGTCAGAACGAGCAGAGAGTTACGCGCATTAGTAATCTACATCAATTTATAAATCACAATAACTCATCAAATAAGGCTTTGGCGGGACAAACATTTTGCTTTGGCGGCCGCCAAAAATATAAGCGGCTTATAAGCATACTGCACAGATACACTACGCGTCTATATCTTGTTATGAACTTCTCAATGCGGATGGAACGCGGCGCGCTATGAGCATGTGACTCCGTGTTGCTTCAAGTGCATCATCCTGTGCACGGGATGTGCATACTAGAGTGCGGATCGGGCCACATTTTTCAGTCTGAGCCCGGCCCACGTCCGACAGAGCAGTAACCGAACCCGACCCGTTGCGTTTGTAATGAGGTTCTTTGATGGAAGGAAGGAGGCGGGAACCGGCGAACGTTCAAAAAAACTTTACGTCGCACACACACGTCGCGCACACACACAATAAAACACGGGCAGCCCCTCACGGACGACTGCCCGCACACACACAACAGAACGTAAACAAAACATAACATAAAATCCAGGCCTGGTCTTCTCGTCTTCCGCTGCCTTTGCTCTTCCTTTTATGTTCCCGTCACTCTGCCGCGAGACGAGAGTAGTGTGGCAAGCAGCTGGCACTTATTAGCACTTGTCACCGGCCCGTTCTCACGGTCCCTCACCCCGCTGCTTGCCACAGCGTTGTAATAACTGTTACAACATGATTTATTTTTAGACAGTAACAGACACCATTATAAACCATCTACCTAATTAAGCGTAGTGTTAACTTACCACCTCCACATTAACTTTAAAGCCAGATGTTTTGGTAATATTTTATGTATTTTAATAACAAAAACAAACGTTTGCATCAAGTGAAAGCATATTCACTTGGACACATTGGCTACGTACATAATAAGCTGTTTTAAATTTCAAATGTTCAATGTCTTATCGCGCTGATGTGACCGAGGGTATCCATCCTCTAAGTGAGCACAGTTTCAACCCAGGACTATTCCGGTTTGAACCGGAATATTGGCGCCTGTAATGCACTCTACATGTAACTGTTTTCACTGGCATGCCGCGACTGCGTGTGGCGTTTCTGTTCTGTGTCACCTACGGGGCGGCTGCGTGGTGTTTTCTCTGCCTTTGCACAGCTGCTGCTATTGATGCGGGAAGCCCTATACTTAATGTTAAACATAAATAGCCTACTGATACAGCAAAGACAACGGCGGCAGTAGCCTATTGACCACATATCTATGGTATTGATGGCAAAATAGGCTACAGAATATTTTGTTCTGCATTGACAGTTGCAATATTTCAAAATCGATAATTGTCGTTTTTTTATTATTACAATTAGGCCTATATCTGCATTTATGTTAACCTAGAGACTTTCAAACATGAAAATGTAATTTATTAATATGTATTCATGTCAAAATTATATGTAAACATCTTTTCCTATACTATTTTGACTGGAGATGTTTCGCGTCAAAAATAGGCGCTCTTCTATTTCTAGCATGCACGCGTCGCGCAGGCAGTGTGCAAACTTCAACCTGTTAACATGGGAGCCGAAACACATGGCACGCTTGCAGTGTGTCCCGGATTTGATTAGCCAACTTGTTGATATTTAATTGATGGGCATAGCCTATAGGCTGAGTTGCATACATTGAAAAATCGTATATTGTGATTCTTTGTTGTTGGTTTATACTTATTTGTGTGTGTGTGTGTGTGTGTGTGTGTGTGTGTGTGTGTGTGTGTGTGTGTGTGTGTGTGTGTGTGTGTGTGTGTGTGTGTGTACTTTATGTTTTCAAGGTTTTATTGAATGCATTGCTCTTGTATAGAATTTTACTTTAGAATTTTAAGAGCAATAAACATAATGTTAAGGAATTCGGTTTTTTCATTCAGACATGTATAAATTGCTTTTAGGCAATTAATGGGGAGATAATCGATAATCGAAACGAACAGGAAAAATTAATTGTTAGATTAATCAATGCATCAAAAAAATAATCGCTAGATTAATCGTTTAAAAAAGAATCGTTTATCCCAGCCCTAGTAATGATGAAAGCTTAAGCTCGCTCAGGTCGGGTCTGAGATGAAACGCTGCTTGTCAATCAACATTCATGGGAGGGGTGTCTGATGGTGAAGGAGATTTAAAAAAAAAAAAAAAACACTTGATGGATTTTTATCATTATAGGAAGGTTGTGTACAGGCACTGCCAACCCAACACACATTTCCATACAATCAGCTTGTAAAAGTGCATGTACTATTATATTACCCCTTTAACTCTGCAGGGTTCTTGGCTTCTTTATGCACATTAATAAAAAAATGTACCTGGGGTGCCCAAACTTTTGATCCCCACTGTAGCTATATTTCGTTTAATTTCTTTATTAAGTTAATTAAGAAAATGGTTAGTACAATTTATTGTTTGTTAAATTAAAGTTTTAGTTTTTTTAAGCCGACAGTGAGTTAACCGCATGTTTAATCATAATTAATAATATATATATATAAAACACTAAAAGCATCACAATGTTAGTTAATTTAGCCTACTGTTACCTCCACAGTAAAATGCATTTTTGACGAGCTGAGGCAGGCCGATACTGCTCACAACGCCCCTCGCAAAAAAAACTAGCTAAACAATAATCTAAACAAATAATAAAAAAAGAATATGCCAGTTGTCTTATACCTTACACCTCCGCAAATTAATATAAATTTGATCTTCAATTCCCAATGAAATCAAAAGATTCAAGATACATTTTATTCAGCAGCTCATTTCAAATTCAAAGACCACAATATGAGAGAGCGACCTAAGCACTGGTAAGATCATTTAGTCTCATTCATTTTTATTGAAGATGATTGTGTTTTTGAGCATCTGTGACTGTTCCGTCAGTTTGTTTAATCCTGAGTTACAGGTGATTGGCTGAGGGAAGGCGTGGTTTCGCACCTGAACCTAATCATGTCACTTTAAGAGGGACTCGGTCAAACCGAGCAGGAGCGAAGAACGCGTTTGGGCCTGGCATTGAATGCAGGGTTTGTCTGTCGTTTGCTCATCATGAGAGTGCCTGAGATCTGACGTTATGTTGGAATTGGAGGGAGACCACAGCCGCATCGGAGTTCACGTTGATTCATCTTCCCGTGTCGATCCGCATTGCCTGTTTTTTTTTTGGTTGGATTGATTACATGCATATCATACTTGCACTTGCACGCTTACATACTGACTAACATGTACACTGAATATTCCACATTTCATGTTAATATTACTTTAGTGTAATAAATATTATTCTTTATACAGCGGTTGTGTGGCGTCTCCCTTTGTTTGTTGCGGTTTACGAAAGGAAATCGTAACAGCATTCAAGACTTATTTTAAGTTTAATTTACGGCCATTTGCGTTGGCTTGCTTTACTTATTTGTGGCGATGCATGTTGCAGTAGTGCCATTATATCTATCTGACTACAATATAGTCCATAACGCTCTCACATTTATTTTTTAACCGTTTGCCAGGAGTAAAATTTGCACATGTGGTTTACACAACCAGATACATTTACATTTTTTCGGTTTCGTCTGAAATGCTTTCCACCTTCTGAATTAGTTTGTTTGAGTGATTGGAATTAAATAGGCTATGTCTCGAAAGAATCTCGGAAGGAATTTAGGCCTACTCCTGATCATTTGCTATCAGATAGATACCTGGTCAGAGAAAACGAATGAAGGATCCAGTTGTAAAAAGTCCATAACTCTAGAATTATGTAATAATAGAAGAAACGTGCGCTGCTGCTGACGCCGCGGACTATATAACCCTGTGCAAGCCATGTCTTGACAGTCGCGCAAGATATTATGGTCTTATGTTGTTTCCACCAGCGCAGCACATCTCATTGTTCCTATTAATTAATACAATAAATATAAAACAAAGAAGCTTAAAAAAAGGCCCGAAGCCCAGCCCGCGTTTTAGGAATGACGTGAAAATTGGCCCGAAGCCCGGCCCTAGGGGCGTAAAAAAGTCGGGGCCTGACGGGCTCGGGCATAAGTGCAGGGCTCTAGTCACCGCCATCGCAAACACTAAGAACAAAAAAATGGTTTACATTCCAGCCTTTATACATTTAGCTAGAAAAACTAGCATGTTCACTTTATTGTGATTTTTTTTTTTTTTTGTATAAAAAGATATAATTTAATATAGGCTACTCTGTATTTAATATCTTTACATAAATACTATTTTCTACTCAAAAACTTTTTTTATTTTATTTTACTAACCCAAATAAGGACTCATCCATGCTAGGTTGCATGTGAGGCAAAAAATTAGCTTGCTTTCACTTAAGAGGAGTTGTGCACTTTTTATGTACACTCACCTAAAGGATTATTAGGAACACCTGTTCAATTTCTCATTAATGCAATTATCTAAACAACCAATCACATGGCAGTTGCTTCACTGCATTTAGGGGTGTGGTCCTGGTCAAGACAATCTCCTGAACTCCAAACTGAATATCTGAATGGGAAAGAAAGTTGATTTAAGCAATTCTGAGCATTGCACGGTTGTTGGTGCCAGACAGGATGGTCTGAGTATTTCACAATCTGTTCAGTTACTGGGATTTTCACACACAACCATTTCTAGGGTTTACAAAGAATGGTGTGAAAAGGGAAAAACATCCAGTATGCGGGAGTCCTGTGGGCGAAAATGCCTTGTTGATGCTAGAGGTCAAAGGAGAATGGGCCAATTGACTCAAGCTGATAGAAGAGCAACTTTGACTGAAATAACCACTTGTTACAACCGAGGTATGCAGCAAAGCATTTGTGAAGACACAACATGCACAATTTTGAGGCGGAATGGGCTACAACAGCAGAAGACCCCACCGGGTACCACTCATCTCCACTACAAATAGGAAAAATAGGCTACAATTTGCATGAGCTCACCAAAATTGGACAGTTGAAAACTGGAAAAATGTTACCTGGTCTGATGAGTCTCGATTTCTGTTGAGACATTCAGATGGTAGGGTCAGAATTTGGCGTGAACAGAATGAGAACATGGATGTGGTGGTGGTGTAATGGTGTGAGGGAGTTTTTCTGGGCACACTTTAGGCCCCTTAGTGCCAATTGGCTTTGTTTAAATGCCACTGCCTACCTGAGCATTGTTTCTGACCATGTCCATCCCTTTATGACCACCATGTACCCATCCTCTGATGGCTAATTCCAGCAGGATAATGCACCATGTCACAAAGCCTGAATCATTGCAAATTGGTTTCCTGAACATGACAATGAGTTCATTGTACTAAAGTGGCCCCCACAGTCACCAGATCTCAACCCAATAGAGCATCTTTGGGATGTGGTAAAACAGGAGCTTCGTGCCCTGGATGTGCATCCCACAAATCTCCATCACCTGCAAGATGCTATCCTATCATTATGGGCCAACATTTGTAAAGAATGCTTTCAGCACCTTGTTGAATCAATGCCACGTAGAAATAAGGCAGTTCTGAAGGCGAAAGGGGGTCAAACACAGTATTAGTATGGTGTTCCTAATAATCCTTTAGGTGAGTGTATATATTATAATAAAAAAATTGTGCTTTTTATCTGGGATATCAATTTCTTAAAGTCTACGTCTTTAATATGAAATATAAGCCTCTTATTCATCCACTGTGGGGGAAACAACTCTTGTACATTAAAGAAAAATATGGATTGTCATATAAATTTATTAAAAGAGAAGTGTTGTTTTTCTTATATGGTACCCAAAAAGTTTAATTCATACTGGAGGCAAGAGGGCGCCTTCAAGCTGAAACTTCCCATTTGCCTCAGAGAAGTAATCGTTTTCAGCAAATCCCTAATGTGAAGCTAGCGCTGTTGGCTAAATAAAAAGAAGATAGAAACTCGTTGACTGAACATAAAGCCAACAAATACGACTGCATCAGGATATGGTGTATTTGAGTTTTTCAAGCCGTCTCATGTATTTTTTCATAATAATAAAGTATATTATAATGCAGTGCTGATTGACTTAGACTTTATCACTATATAGAATACTATAAAATAATACATTGTCTGCCTCCTTCTGTGATAAGAAGCCACATCAGCTAGCAAACCCTCGACTGACGATATGAAGGAAGTAACAATGCGTTATTGAAACTATTAAAGGTTGTATTTCAGGTTTATGAGCGCTTCACTGGTTTGTGAAGATGTTTGACCCGTGATGTTTCAAACTCACATTATAAGCAACTCAAACTTGCAGACTTTGAGATGAAGCAGCGTTTACTTCTGATCAGAACCGATCTTCAAAGACACACTGGGACATTTCTTTAAAAATCGCAGCTTTTAAGCTTTCATAATCGCACATTACCCAAATCGCGATTGCTGTTTGATTAATCGTGCAGCCCTATTTTAAAAGTGCAGTGCAACTAGCAGCAATTGCGTTGAAGTGCAATTAGCAGCTAAAGACAAATAATTGCACTATATGCATGAGTTGTCAGAGATACTTTCTCAGTGCTGTCTGAGAGGCGCTGCTCATAGGGACAATGAAAACAAGAGAGCAGGAAACAGGCAGCATCTTCACACTCAAATCTCGAGGGATCTCATCCCTGACAGTCTTCAGACTGACTGGCCGCTGCCTCCATGTTTGTGTGCATCTAAGGCAGCATAAATTTCCCATTCATCGCAGAAAGAGGCGACAAGGGACTCAGGACGAACAGCCACTGGTCAGAGTCGCCGGTCTTTGGATTGATGAACTGATGGTGACGGATGAGGGTAATAAAGAGCTGGATGTCCCTCCTGTTACCAGCCAGGAACCAGTATGAATCACCCATCTGGGGCTATATGGAGCAAAAGAAAGATGCAGAGGCCAGCCCTGCCCCCCCTCGGGCACACATATACAATGAAGCGCACACACAGACTCGTCCCTAACAGTCAAGACTTCCACAAAGCAGCAGAGCAGAACTGTCATACAAAACAACGCGCTTTAAAAGAGGAGACACCAACAAAGAGACAATCATCAGTCAGGTCTGGGTGAAATGGAAGATGAGACTTATAAAGCTAGGTTGATGCTGTTTTGAATTGTTTGACTTTAGTCATGATTGACTACTCTAAACAAACATGGAGCAATATTTTTAAGGCAATATCTGTAGGGGAAACTGGAACTGGCTGGCACAATTTACATTCTTCTCTGGTGGAACAAACATTACAGCAAATGAATGCGTAAAGAAATGGTTCACCCAAAATGAAAATTCTGTCATCGTTTATTCACCCTCCTGTTTTTCCAAGCAAGTGTGATTTTCTTCTGTGGAACATAAAAGGAAATTGTATGCGTTCAAGTATGCATTTCTAAGGATGCTTATTTTTTAATATATCATATAATTAGATACTATATAACAAATAATGCAAATTAATTGATGCCCCTATGGTAAAAAGAACATGTCATTATCCTGTAACAAAGTACTATACAAATATTAAGTTAATACAGCTCTACATATACAATACATATTTTGAACATTTATTAGGTATATTTTCAGATGCACATGTATAATTATGTAAGCACCATACATAACATTACGTGTATCTCTACTCAACAAACTGCAAAATCTGAAAGCACTAATCAAAATATTCTTATGTAATAAGTATATGTATGAAAAACAACATATATTTGTATATTAATTTAAGGCAATATATTACATAATATAATTATTTTGATTATTATAATTATTTATTTAGTTTATTCTCTATTATATCAAAGTTCCCCCGTGGCGAAATTAATACTGCATTAATTTAATGCAAAAAATTACTTAATATAATAAAGTTATTATTATTATTATTATTATTATTATTATTATATCAGAATTTCCCCATTATATCAAAGTTGATATACATATATCTTTTTTATTATAATATATATATATATATATATATATATATATATATATATATATATATATATATATATATATATATATATATATATATATATATATATATATATATAAATATATATATACACATGGCATACAGCTCATGAAAACCCCAAATTCCTGTCTCAAAAAATTAGCATAAGCGAGCTATTAACCTAATCATCTGAATCAACTAATTAACTCTAAACACCTGCAAAAAATTCCTGAGGCTTTTAAAAACTCCCAGCCTGGTTCATTACTCAAAACCGCAATCATAGGTAAGACTGCCGACCCGACCCTGTCCAGAAGGCCATCATTGACACCCTCAAGCGAGAGGGTAAGACACAGAAAGAAATTTCTGAACGAATAGGCTGTTCCCAGAGTGCTGTATCAAGGCATCTCAGTGGGAAGTCTGTGGGAAGGAAAAAGTGTGGTAAAAAACGCTGCACAACGAGAAGAGGTGACCGGACCCTAAGCAGCACTGGACTGTTGCTTAGTGGTCCAAAGTACTTTTTTCGGATGAAAGCAGATTTTTTAATGTCATTCGGAAATCAAGGTGCCAGAGTCTGGAGGAAGACTGGGGAGAAGGAAATGCCAAAATGCCTGAAGTCCAGTCTCAAGTACCCACAGTCAGTGATGGTCTGGGGTGCCATGTCAGCTGCTGGTGTTGGTCCACTGTGTTTTATCAAGGGCAGGGTCAATGCAGCTAGCTATCAGGAGATTTTGAAGCACTTCAAATGCTTCCATCTGCTGAAAAGCTTTATGGAGATTTCATTTTTTCAGCACGACCTGGCACCTGCTCAGAGTGCCAAAACCACTGGTAAATGGTTTACTGACCAAGGTATTACTGTGCTCAATTGGCCTGCCAACTCTCCTGACCTGAAGCCCATAGAGAATCTGTGGGATAATGTGAAGAGAAAGTTGAGAGACGCAAGACCCACCACTCTGGATAAGGACCTGTATGTAAATATGTAAAATGTATATATTATATAGTACAGTGTTTATGTATTTGTTATCATTTTTCCCATTTTCATCCCCTTCTTCTGCATCTCCTTCTCCCAACTCCTTAACAAGAGGGTATAGATCATGTTTTGTGTGGAATTCATAGACTGTAAAAAAATGTGGACGTAGTATCCGTGACATCACCCATAGGATTCCGATAAGCCGTTCTGAAGCTTACAGTAGGGGCGAGCTGGGCGTTGCCATCTTGTGAGCGAGTCATCGTGTGTCACTCCTGGATAACAGAAAATTGGCAAAAAGGCGGGATGTGGGCGGAGCTTAGGTGACGCAATGACTATAGATGGCGGATAAAAGGCTATTCACCTGTAACCAAGCCCTTAATTATGCAGAACTTTAAGGCTTTATATAACGTAAACGAATGAGTTATAAAAAAAAATTCACAGTTGTCATGAAGTTCAAAATTAGCCGTATAGGCAAAAACCATAATTTGTACCAGGCTGTAAACATGTTTTTTTTTTCTGCTGTAAAGTTGGGCATTTCAACATGGGGCTCAATAAGATTCTTCTCCCTTCTGGAGCCTCTAGTGGCCAGTTGAGGAATTGCAGTTTACATTACTTCCGTATTGGCTTCAAGAGAGATCGCGGGAGGTTGCCGCTTGGTGGAAATGTGTGCATGTCTCTGGGGGGGAAAGGGGCTGCCCTGCGGGAGTGCGCCTGGCGTTGGGGTCCTTACTCGCATCGACTCTTAGTGAGGTACGCCTGTTTAGATAGTGGTCATTGTAACCAATTATTATTAGTATTATTATTTGTTAATATTATTAGTAATATTATTTTTTCCCTCTTTCTCCCTTTCCATATGGATTTCTTTCCCTTCCCTTCAAAGTAAAAGAGGGGGGAAATTAAAGTCCAGAATAAAAGGACACAAGTTCAACACTGTCTACCCCACAAAGTCCGAGGCATCATCACATCTAATCGCCACCACAGGTCAAAGGTGGGATGTGTAGGGATAGATTTTAGGATTGTGAGGTAAAGAATATATGTAAAAGGAGGGTGAAAGAGAGGGAAGGGATAGAGAAAAAGAAAAGTAAGTAGTGGGAGAGGAACGGGGGGTGGGAGAGGGGAAGACAAATTACAAATTTACATTTAAAACAACATCTAACTACACCCTAAATACATATTCTATGTACAAGTTGTTTCTTTTCACTATATTTTTGTTTGTTTGTTTTTCTTTTCTTTTCTTTCCTTTTTTCCTTTTTTTATTTTTATTTTTATTTCCCATTACTTAGCAGTTGTTTATTGTGTTTTTTTTTCTTGTTTGTTTTTCCCCACACTATATATATTATGTACAATTACTGTATTTATTTCATGAATAAAAAAAGTTTTTTTTATAAGGCAGACTAAGATGCCGAACGGGAACATTGTTTGTGTAACATTGGCAACACATTATTAGCTGTTTGATAATTTAGTCATGCAAAAGGCTAATAATTTTAATTACCGTTATGTGTCCAACGTTGTAGAGATCGATACATAAAACGCATTCTGATACATCGACTTGTAGACGAGTCTGTATGAGTGAGTAGAGGCGCAGCTCGTTTGCATATTCATGTTTCTGCGCATACTAAAGCAAGGGTGTAAAGTTACATTTAAAGGGGGGGTGAAACACTCAGTTTCAGTCAATCTCATGTCAATCTTGAGTACCTATAGAGTAGTATTGCATCCTTCATATCTCCGAAAAGTCTTTAGTTTTATCATATTTATAAAAGAAATATGGGCTGTACCGAGTCTTTCCGGAAAAAACCGAGCGCCTGGAGGCGTATCGTGTGGGCGGAGCTAAAGAATGCCGAATGTGCACAAAGCGGTGATGTCCTCAAGCGTGGAGAAACCCATGGCTATCTCAGCTAATACAGATAATGATCCACAATCAAATCTGAGGCTAAAATAAATTGAACAGGAGAAACGGCAACATCAGGATGTCCGTCTCTGTGGTATGTACTGTATTAAGGGGCCTTTGTGTGTCTTTACGCGCAGTTTATGAGGACATGATTCGGTTTATGGACTATTGTATGTGACTAGACCTTAGAGGTAGCAAGCAAAACGGTTTTACACGTCAGAGTCAGAATAGTGTAACGTTATACAGAACAACAATGGAGTAACCGTTAGCGCATTTAAATGACGAAGCACGCGATCGTATCGTTTACTGATGTTTACTCATGCGACAGTAGCCAATAGCAGAGACATTTGAAGTTGATTTACTCACCGGCTGCTTCCAAAGCAGGACCGCTCTGTCAAAAACACACTTCTTTGGTATGATTTGGTGAAGTCCTGTGACAGCAGTGACCGTGGAAATCCACTTTGCGACGCGACTGAAGCGATGCCTTGAAGCTTCCCGTCATTTCTGCGTTCAAATCGGTTCAAATGCAGCGCTGCCTTCCCGGAATGCTGTGCTGAAGCGTTGAAGTCGCTCGACGTCACCCATAGGAATAAAGTGGAGCGCGGCGCGTCATAAGTGTTCACGGACGACTGGATCTGCACCTGAGAGACTGTTTACAGCGTGCATTTCCTCTCTCTCTTAACGATCTATTTAACGTCAAGTAGACCCATACTCGAAAAAAACTCGCCGAAACTTGTGAGAAACCGGAAGGAGTATTTTTAACACAGAAATACTCCATCAAACGTCCAACATTAGTTTTTGAAACTTTGTCTATGTTTAGGATGGGAATCCAAGTCTTTAAAGGTGTAAAAAGCTCAGTATGCATGAAACAGCATTTCACCCCCCCTTTAAGGTAAATCCATAGCTTGAATGTAGCTCCAAATCTGTAAGACTTTGGTTGATCTTCAGAACACAAAATCTGAGAGATTTCTGTCCTCCATTGACAGCTACACAACTACCACTTTGACTCAGAAGTTCATAAAGAGATCATAAAACTAATCCATATTAATAGAGTGGTTTAGTCCAAATTTTCTGAAGAGACATGAACAAATTGAATTTAGGCTTTTATTCACATATAAACGTCGATCAGCTAATTTAAACTGAAGCTCAACCAAACTAGTTTGAAACGTGAGAACAAATTGTACTGGTTCTTGCAGAAATTCAAAGGTGCTGCGTAATATAAGAATGAAGCTCATTGGTTCTTGTGGAAGTTCAAACGTGCTGCATAACACGAGTATGAAGCTCATTGGTTATTGTGTAAGTTCAATCGTGCTTGGTAACACAAGAATGAAGCTCATTGGTTTTTGTGTAAGTTCAAACGTGCTGCATAACACGAGAATGAAGCTCATTGGTTATTGCGGAAGTTCAAACGTGCTGCATAACACGAGAATGAAGCTCATTGGTTATTCCGGAAGTTCAAACGTGCTGCATAACACGAGAATGAAGCTCATTGGTTATTGCGGAAGTTCAAACGTGCTGCATAACACGAGAATGAAGCTCATTGGTTATTCCGGAAGTTCAAACGTGCTGCATAACACGAGAATGAAGCTCATTGGTTATTGCTGAAGTTCAAACATGCTGCGTAACACGAGAATGAAGCTCATTGGTTATTGCGGAAGTTCAAACGTGCTGCGTAACACGAGAATGAAGCTCATTGGTTATTGCGGAAGTTCAAACGTGCTGCGTAATGAGAATGAAGCTCATTGGTTATTGTGTAAGTTCAAACGTGCTGCATAACACGAGAATGAACCTCATTGGTTCTTGAGGAAGTTTAAGAGGGGTGATGGATTGAGAAATCAACTTTCCGTTGAGCTATTGATATATAAAAGGTCATGGTAATATATGAATATCCTCTAAGTTTCAGAGCTGAAAACTTCCTTGTTAGTCAAAGAAAAGCTTTTATAGACACCGGGCTCAGCAACCGGTCCTGTGCTTCATACTGACGTCATAGAGCTATGAAATACGGCCTATACAGAATCTACAGCGCATCTAATCCAGTAGCCCCGCTCACCGACTCATGGAGGGATTGTGCTAGCTGGTCAACAACAATAAACATGCCGAGGAAGATTAAGATAATGCGTCATCTGAAGGGCAGCGTATGTGTGTGCACGCGGTTTGCGCTTATATCATCCGATCTTACGGGCTATGTGTAATATAAAAATAAGTCCAATCAATCGCAGGTGGATGAAAAATAAATAAATCATTGTGTTTGTTTGATAAAGACGTTTACTGTGATCGAGAAAATCATTCCGGTTGCCACTTCTTCCTCAATCTTTCCTCTCTCAGGTGAACTGACAGGGGAACTTAAGCTCATTAAATATGCAAATCTTCTCCAATCCTAGCCATGGGCGTTTAGTTCCAAGTCTCCAGCGTAGCACGCCCATTAAAACCCCAGCGTTTTGGAGAGAGCCTCAAAACCAGTGTAGAAAATAGCCTATTACTTATTAGTTATGATGTTTTTTAATGTAAAAAACACACAAACATCATTAGATGACCTCTGACAACAGTATACTTTTTTTTTTAAAGCCAGTTCATGACACCTTTAAATGTGCTGTGTAACATGAGAATGAAGCTTGTTGCTTCTTGATGAAGATAAAACGTGCTGTGTAACTTGTGAATGAAGCTCACTGGTTCTTGAGCAAGTTTAAATGTGCTACATAACACGAGAATGAAACTCACTTGTTCTTGAGGAAGTTTAAACATGCTGTGTAACTTGTGAATGAACCTCATTGGTTCTCTTCATTTCTTACTAAATCATTCACATTATGGACCAAAAATAATATTTAAAAATGTAAATGTGGTGCTAATGTGAATAATCTTATATTAGACCTCATTCATAAATGATGTCAGATGCACACTTATCATTGGTTCCCATCTCGAACAACACCATTTTCTTTTTAAATCACACAGGCTAAGATTTTTAGCTTATGAGGGTTCATTTTTGTTTTGACAGCAAATTTGACACTGTCTTGAGCTTGACAGGTTTTAATTTTCTAATATCGTGATAGAATCAGTAAGTGTGGATCAATAGGGCAAAAATTCATATTTTGTGACAGCATCCAATTATGAACATGAAATTAACCCTGTTCCAAACCAACTCCAGTCTCCCCTACTTTTCTTATATTCAATCCACACATGCACCGATGAAGGATATTTAATATGTACATATTAGATATTTACATTCAATTTTTGGCTAGACAGTCGCTAGACTTTCGCCCAATTTGTCAATTTTATCAGATTTGCTTGACCAGTGTCTGGTTTCTTTGCTATAGGCCACTGCATTGTTCTTTTAAGTTATTTTAACTTTTTTAGCAATTAGAAAAGAACATGACAAAGTGATATTGTGACATCACCTGCAGTTACACAAATCAATTAACATGTTTGTTTGAATCAGTCAGAATCTTCAATGCCACCGCATTTGCAATATTGACAATTCAGCACACAAGTGAAAGGACTTTGGAAAGCTGAATAGTCAGCAAAAACACTCAAAATGCAATACTCAAACAATGCTTCAAAGAAAAACCATCACCTACTGGTCATCTCTCTGCCCTCTCTCAAGGCTAAAGACTTGCTGTAAATGTTGCATTGTGAGAGGATGATACAGTCCTACCTCACCACAGGTCTTGAGATCCAGGTCTGTTATTCCAGAGCGATGAATCTTCTTTTCTCTATGTGAAGCATCTTCGGGCTTAGTTGGGTGGCTCGACATCAATAAAACATCCGTGAACTGAATAACTCTTCTTCTCAAAATGGATGGGTTTGCCATAAAACCTGACCTGAATATATAAGACAGGGGCTTCTCAGTTCAAGATCTCAACAGGCAATAACATTAACAGAAATACTGATTATATCACACTCTGACTCACAGCACAATTTTTCTTATAGCAATGCCATTTTATTTCTAGGACGTTAATACGCTTCTTCAGAATGAACGAATCACTCAACAACTTAGCTAATAGACTAACGTTAACTCTTTTATCCGCGACACAATGTATTAGTTCATCTATAAAGAATGAACAATATGAGGTTTGTGCACCCAAGACCAAAACATTATTGTTTCTAACGTAAGTTATGTAGCCTAAGTATAACGAATAATAACACCTTAGTTTGCGTTTATGTCAGTCAACTTACCCAGATTTTTTTCCGCCGTTTTATACATTTTTCATAGTAAGTTAAACACGTCATGAACACAAAGTCACTAACGTCAGTGCTTGTATGTGTATAATTTTCTCTCGTGGCAGCCTCGTGCATAGGGCCTCGTGCGTCCTGTGAAAATGTTTGGTGGGAAGGGGCGTGTCAATTGCATAATCATGACGAAAATAAATTGTTTTTAAAATTGTATGACTGTACAGTTTAGTTTGTATGCATTTGTCAGGACACTGTTAATAAAGAATAACGATAAAGCCCAACGCAACTCATTCAGTTGTTTTATGAGTAGGCGGTGCTTCACCAAACTACATTTCCCATCACCCCCTCCAATTCTCCAAAATGTAAAAAAGAAAAAGAAAAAAGAAAATGCATTAATTACATTAGTATACTTTGCCTCAGTTATGATACATCAGTGAAAAAAACGATTTGCTTTAAGTTTGTATGAATTTTGTGTTGTTCATATTTAATTTTTTAGCATAAAGCTTCTACAATGGTCCTGTTGTGCCCTTTTATACAGTCTTAATTTTGTTGTTGGGGTGTACTAGACTTTCATGCATAATTGTTCAAAAGAACTAATTATTTTTCACATAGCTAGTTTACATCATTAGGCTACAGCATGATATTTTACTGAAGCTTATCCAAAATGTGCTGTAATTGGTAAGCTGGCCCAATGTGTTGTGATTGGCACAGCTTAGCACGTGTTCGGGAAAATGTCAGGCACCTTACCATAACCGCAAGCTCTACTCAGATATAAATATAAAGGGGGGCTTCAATCTTTTCTTTGCTCAAACAGCAACATAGAGACTAAATAAAGTGGAAAAAGTGGAAAAGCATAATACGACCCATATTATATATATATATATATATATATATATATATATATATATATATATATATATATATATATATATATATATATATATATATAAGAAGAAAAAATAATAAAGTTCCCATAAAATAATCCCTTTTTCCCATTCATAAAAAAAAACACGTTTATAGAGTCACTAATGACCCGAGGTGTGTAAAAGTGTAAGTATATATATTTTTCTGCACAACACTTATTGAATCTTTGATGACTGAATAAGTGCAATTCACCTTTATTCCACAAGGTGGACATGTCTGATACACGATCAGATGTTTCACTCATAGGCTGCATCCAAAACTGGCAAAATGCTGCCTTCGGAGGATACATTTTAAGGCAGGAAGGCATCAAGGTAGCCTGACAAGCCAGACCCACATCAAGATGTTTGGTCTGGAAACTCACCATTGACAGGGCTCAATCCGAGGGGCGGGATAAACGGTTGTCTTTCAAACTCCCTCTGCACGCGATAGGATAGCGCTACACCAACCAGAGCAACGAAGGTGAAGTAGAGCTTGCTGACGCTGACAGATTTAACTCCGGCTAAACTCCGAACACATCTTCCCTTTTTAAGAATGACTTCAGTGCCGTTCTTTGTTCTTTTCTCAGAGAAATGCTTAACTCCAGTCTTCGAGAGTCGCGGTCAAAGCTGATTCGAAAGACCGGCGTTCACCAGCTTCTGTGTTTACTTGAAGCACGCAAACGCAACTCGGCCGTCGTCATTATGGCCCCGCCCGTCGACTCTATACACGATGTGATTGGCCCGTCCAGATTGTGAGGAATACAGCTCAGAAGGTTATTGAGAGTTCCTAGACGACAAAGATTAAATTTGCTGCCGCTAGGGTGCGTCTAGATTTCTAGGCTAGCATCAAGGCACATCCAAATGTATTATTAGCTTTATTTCCTGTCTCCTGAGAGACCTTCATCTGATCAATTTTTGAAGGCAGCATACATGTATCACTGCCTTTGATATCCCACAATCCAATGCTTTCCATTCAGTGACAGTTGAGCCGGAGGAAAAAGATGACATCTGAAAGTTGCATTTCTAGCTAAAAATGACTAATGTAGAAATGTGTTTAGTTCTCACCAAAGCTCTCTCTATTTTGCTTTAGATCATTAAACTGTTACACTGCCTTAGAAGTCTGTCCGAAATCAGTTTTGTGAGGTGACTTCATACACAAAACGCTGCCTTACAAGACATTGTCTGATAAGGCAGCGAGGTAACGAGTCAGCTGCCTAGGTTTTCAGACGCAGCCATAGTTACCACAGGCAGAAAACAAAAGAATAGGAAGAATCATCAGCAAAACTTGAAATAGCTCAGATATTTACTGCAGAGCAAGAACTGAACACTAATATAACTTTCACTGATGGTGGATCTTGTGAAGAAGCTGTCAGCGATCAAAATATTGATTTTGAAGATGTGGAAAATGATAGTTCTGAGAATATGTTTGAGATGTTGAATATATGAGGCAGATGCTGAATGTACTGGGAAATGAGCTCTGATGAGGACAGTGATGACGGTAAACATCTGTTCAAACTGAACCCTTCCAAGCTTCAAAAGGTAACAAAATATGCTTTATTTTATTATTTTGTAACTGTTATTCTAATCAGGAGTGTTTTATATTATCATGACAGGTAGAGATCCATCTGTGTTAGATATAGACGGATCCAGGTCACTAAAGACCTGAAAGTGTACTAATGATTGCTGAAACAGTTATGCATTTAAGAGTTAAAAGTTGTGAGTTTTGATACAATTAGGACCTTTAAGCCAATTCACACTGCACAGACAGATGCAACAAATGCGGACAATCACCAGATTACACTATATGTCACTTTTTAGACATTCCATAACCTAACAAATACATTTTCAACATGTTCACTCAGCGAAAACAAGCACCAGGTAATAGGTAATACACAGATTGAACAAAACCTGACAGTGTCTGTTGCCATTGGTCAGCATCTGTCGGTGCAGTGACTTTTATACAGCACATGCCATTATAAAGCCTGTAAGTCTGTCCCTCTCTGTCTCATTTTCAGCCATGTAAAAATCAATATGGCATCTACCCTGACAAAGGTTTATGGTTTCTAAATGAGTAGGAACTTCCCAGGAGAACCACACCCCGTTAGCTGGAAAGCCCCCTTTCGGGAGTTCCACAGGACTCTGTGCTGGGACAATTACTCTTTTCTGTCTACACTCAAGACATTTATAGATAGCTCTGAATTGTCATTTAATTGCATGGCTTCTCTTATCACTGGTGTGCCGATGACACTCAGCTGTGCGTGTCCCCTTTCTGTCTCCATATCTGCAATCTCTGTGCCTGACTGACATATCAAACATACTCATCACCTCAATCTTAATCTTGACAAGACTTAGCTCTTCTTTCTCTCAGCCGTGACCCTCAGCAAATCTTTCTTTATCGCTGTCACACAGTTGTTGCATCTAGGTGTTTAAAAATTCATGGTGTTTTTGTTGTGGATCCTGTTCTGATGACTGCCCTGTCCAGCTGCTTTATGCTCAACAATAAAAAAGAAAACAAACTTCTCCCTTATCCACAACTTTGCTCCTCTACTCTTTTAGTTGTTTAATAGCTGAACTACTACTAAGTATGTTTTTGTCCTTATCATACATCCCCTCGAGAACACCCAAAACACCCATTTTCTCAGTACATTTTTTTGCCTGGAAATATTGTCACAATACATATAAGCTCAGGGATCTTTGCAGAAGGACTGGCTTTTCAGTGATTGACTATATTATACTCTATGCTCACTAATGATAGGCAAAACATTTTATGCACCTCTTGATGGAAATAAATGTTGTGTTGTTATTTCCAACACAAGGTGCATGTTGGTCTTTGTGTCATTATGTCACGTCTGTACACATAAAGTAGCAAGTCTGTCTAATAGGCAACATCACATGTGAGGATGTGGCAGATGACGGATCACTTACAGGTCCTTCTCAAAAGTGTGTGTGTTACCAGTTTTTTTTTAACCTTGTTTTCGGGAATATAAAATCATTACATCTATATGGAAAGTCCCCATAAAACATGAAAACCCAATTTGTTTGTGCTTGTGTGTGTGTGTGTGTGTGTGTGTGTGTGTGTGTGTGTGTGTGTGTGTGTGTGTGTGTGTGTGTGTGTGTGTGTGTGTGTGTTCATGTTTTTCTTTCCCAGTGGAGATTTCAACCTCAATGCACACAGACTCATGTCACCGAGGGGACCTAAATTGAGATCCCCATGAGGAAGTTTATAAATCATATCATTTTTGAAAATGTAAAAATGCAGAAAGTTTTGTGTGATGGGTAGGTTTAGGGGTATGGGTTAGTGTAAGGGGATAAAAACCATTACGTCTATCATTACGTCCTTGCGAAGATAGAGAACCAGACATGTGTGTGAGAGTGAGTGTGTGTGTTTTGATTTTGCATTATTTTCGGTCCTTAACATTCTTACCATCTCCTTACAGGCCTCATTACTGTCTACTCAACAATGCAAGAAGGTAACGACTTTTGAAGAAACCGTTCCAAATTCACTTTGTATCCAGGAACATTTTGCAGCGTTAACAAATATCTTTGTCCCAGTTTGCGGGTGGGGGGTGGGGTTACAGATATGTTTGAGAGAGTTGTGAGTCTGTCAACTTTTGAACATCCACCATTTCACCGTCCTCTCTGCCCACCGGAGGTACTGAGAATGAGCATCGCTCAGTTTCAGCAGTTTTATCAGACATGCAGGCCCCTCATTGCTGCCCAGAGATTACAGCAGTGGAGGAGGTTTGACTGACAGAGACTGGCCTAAGGTGCACCCAGGAGAATCAAGAGGAGGATTTACAGTGACTGCTTCAGCGTGTATTTTCCTCTCCATTCTCTCCTGTCACGGCTCGGGTCTATAATACAGTATAGAAATAGCCTGTCTCTGCATAATTTAGTGGAGTCTCCCGGTTTTTTCTCTCACTATTTGTGATCTTTGCTAGAGTGGTGGTGCCACCATTGTTCCTACATTAAAGGTTAACAAGATGTATTCTTTCCTTAAACAAATTACAAATTGGGTTTCGGCGAGAGTTTGGAGCTGAATAAAAAAAGAGGTGGTCCTTGGTTCAAAAACATCTCTAATCTAGATCATCTCAGAGCCAGAAGACAGTGATTGAGTATTAAGGTCCCCTGCCTGTCCACTACAAGATAAGGATGTAAAATGACCAACTGTGGTCACAGACACATTTTTCAAGAGTTAGGACACAGTTAGTTCAGAGTTGAAGAGGAGAGACAATCAACATTTAGCTGTAGACTGAATCATATACTTGGGATCTGCCATTCTGGCCCCAAAACATTTTGTATACGTTTGGACACACTATCCCTGTGCGTCTTTGTTTTAGTACATACATACAAGTGTGTGTATGTGTGTGTGTGTGTGTGTGTGTGTGTGTGTGTGTGTGTTGTAATTTTGCATTATTTTTGGTCCTTAACATTCTTAACATCTCCTTACAGGCCTCATTACTGTCTACTCATGCAAGAAGGTAACGACTTTTGAAGGAACCGTTCCAAATTCACTTTGTCTCCAGGAACATTTTGCAGCGTTGACAATATCTTTGTCCCAGTTTGGGGTGGGGTGTTACAGATATGTTTGAGAGAGTTTTGAGTCTTTCAAATTTCGAACATCTACCAATTATGACTTGTTATCAATTTATCTCAATTTCAATGTCATCATTTCAACTTGATCTCAGTTACTTTTGATTTCATAATTTTGACTTTTTATGTTATAATTATGATTTATAGGGGCATTTCTAAACCATTTTTAGTGGGGCTTTAGTGGGAGCATAAAGATTGTCTGTCTTTTCCCCCCTGAAAATATAATTAACTATCTGAAAGATCAGGCCAGTATTTTCCCTTAACTGTCACTATTCCGCTTGGCGCTCTTTTTATTTATTTATTGCCTTTTTCATATTTTAGTCACACTGAAAATAATAACTTTGTGGTATGGTAAAATCTATTACATTAATTAATGTACATTGTAAATTCAAGATTAAGTTGGAACTATATATCGTATGTACAATTTAAACAATTTATTCATGTTATACATTAAATGAGAAGAAAGAGTAAATTTTATCATATATTTACAAATACTATTTAATGTTTTATAGTCACAGCCCATTCACCTAAAAATACTAAGTACATTTTAATCTGAAAAACAAAGTTTGTTTGAATATGCCCACACGTTTTATTTTTTTATTTTTAAAAAGATCACGATTGTTGAGAGGTGGCAGAGACGGTCATTTTGGGATGTTGCTTTTATGTGGCTGACTTATTCTCAATAAGTTTCGACTTCTAACTATATATATAATACACAGCAAAATCATCAGTGTTAAATGAACACTGCTGGTGTTCATATGAGATATGAGTCCACACTCAGAGTGTTAAAAGGTAACACCGAATCAGTGTTGGAGTTATTGAGATAATTAAGTGATGATTGAGCATTAATGATGCACACCTGCTGTTAATAAGCTGTTACCTGATGATAAAAAGCAGAATAACTACATTTACATTACAGCATTACCAACTTCACACATTACTAACAGACTGACTTCATTTCTGTTATACATCTACATAAGCTCTTATTGAGAATTAATAGAGTTTTTCTTTCATGTCACCATTTTGGTGAGCAGTGTTTTCTTTAGTTCGACAGTTTGACGACTTTTTAATGTTAGTGTTTCTCTGGTTGCTGTATCTGGGTTTGTTATGGCAAGAAAAGCAAGAGAAACCATGATCAGATACTGTTGGCTGCTTGATGATCAGAATATGATCATTGTGTAGTGGCTTAATTCACCAATCTTATAAATGAGTATAACCGATAGACTATTAACCTTGTTTTATTCTAGAAAAGAACCAGCATGATTTTAACCAGAAAAGTTTTATAACAGATTGTACACTAAGCACTTCGAACTCCTGCGAGCTTTACTCACACACAGGCATCAAGAATCAGCCTATATATCTCAACAATGGTGACATGCAAAACTCATCCATGGCTCCTGGCATGAAGCATGTCACCTTTTGAAAATTAAATTTACTTGATTATTTTTAATAAATACAACCTGCTAAGTTAAATATAATTAAGTGACTTACTTAATGTCTTCACAAATGTTACATTTATAGTTAAACACATTTTACTTCATACTGGCAAGTAATGTGTACTTGATATCACAGCAGTAAAATTTACTAAGAAAAATTGATTGCAAATTGTTACAAAGATTTTATTAAGTAAATCCTACAAGTTTTTTTTATCAGTGCATCATAAATCAGGTATCATTTGAAACTACTTTATAATCAAAACCTTTTCTAATCTTGACAAAACATATATATTGTCGGAAAGGTCTGAGTCTCAAGGTTCCATATTGATTTATTACAGAATGCATAAAAAAAATTAAATAGAATGCAGGTGACCCCCGATGGCTATTTTTGGTACAGTGCTTAAACAAAATCTCATATGACCTTAAAATTTTGTTATGTAAACTTCAAATTTGGAACACAACTTGGTTAGACACGACGCTTTAATTTTGTAAATTTAAGGTAAATACGATTTTTTTTTAAATATATATTTTATATAAAATATATAGTACAGTACGTTTTATATACAGCAAATTTAAACTTTCATACTTTAATTTTTTTAAGTGCTGTTATTATTCAGTAATAATCTGCTGAGTGTCTTCTTTAAAGACCAAACTCAGGTCTATATTCCAAAGCATTTTTGAATTACAACCATTTAAGTTTGGAGAGTGCATTTTCACATCTATTCTCAAAAAGTTACGAAGAAAGAGATTTTGTTTTAGTTATTTTCTTTGAAGAAAGATCAATTTTCACTTGCTTTTGAGTCTTATCAGTTTAAACAGTTAAGTGATTTTAAGAAATTAACACACAAGATGCCGTGAGGAGTCATTTGTTCAATTTGGAAAGGCACACCCCTGTCTATATAATGTCCCACAGTTAACAGTGCATGTCAGGGCACAAATCAAGCCATGAAGTCCAAAAAATGGTCTGCAGATTTCCAAGACAGGATTGTATCAAGGCACAGATCTGGGGAAGGGTACAGAGAAAATTCTGCAGCACTGAACATCCTTCCAGAAGAACAACCATCTCTGCAGCACTCCACCAATCAGGCCTGCATGGTAGAGTGGCCAGACGGAAGCCAATCCTCAGTAAAGGCACATGACAGACCATCTGGAGTTTGCCAAAAGGCACCTGAAGCACTTGATAGACCATGAGAAACAAAATTCTATGGTCTGAGGAAACAAAGATTGATCTCTTTGGCTTGAATGCTTTGGGCCAAATCATCTGGCCAATACCATCCATGGTGGTGGCAGCATTATGCAGTGGGGATGTTTTTCAGCGGCAGGAACTGAGAGGCTAGTCGGAATCAAGGGAAAGATGAATGCAGCAATGATCAGAGACATCCTTGATGTCCTGATGTAGACAACGACCCTAAGCACACAGCCAAGATAACAATGGAGTGGCTACAGGACAACTCTGTGAATGTCCTGTGAGTGGCCCAGCCAGAGCCCAGACTTGAACCTGATCTCTCTCTGGAGAGATCTGAAAATAGCTGTGCACCGACGCTCAACATCCAGAATGATGGAGCTTGAGATGTCCTGCAAAGAAGAATGGGATAAACTGCCCACACATAGGTGTGCCAAGCTTGTAGCATCATCCTCTTGAGGCTGTAATCAGTGCCAAAGGTGCTTCAACAAAGTATTGAGCAAAAGATGTGAATACTTACTGTATGTATATGTGATATTTCTTTTTGTCTTAATATACAGTATTTGCAAAGATTTCAAACAAATCTTTCTTTCCCATTGTCATTTATGGGTTATTGTTTATAGAATTGAGGAAAATAAGCAATTTAATTAATTTTGGAATAAGACCATAACATAAAATTTGGAAAAAGTGAAGTGCTGTGAATACTTTCCGTATGCACTGTACTGGGTAATAGTGATAACCTGGTGTCAATGCACTTTAGGCAATGGTCTCTTGCTAGAATTGCCCCTG
Organism: Pseudorasbora parva; assembly: GCF_024679245.1. Lineage (NCBI taxonomy): Eukaryota > Metazoa > Chordata > Actinopteri > Cypriniformes > Gobionidae > Pseudorasbora > Pseudorasbora parva. The sequence goes on along the minus strand of NC_090196.1, from coordinate 11,959,332 downwards.
GATTTACTAAAGCATGGATTTTTTCCCCCACTTATGTGGCAGAAATAAGAATTCCATACTAAAAGGTAAAATCATTTAAATATATGAATTCAAAATAATAGTACCTGACATGCAAATGGATTCTGCCTAGGAGGACCAAAAATGTAGTATCACTTTACGATATAGTCTCATTTCTTGACCTTAGTTAATGCATTACCTGAACTGACAATGAGCTATATATATATATATATATATATATATATATATATATATATATATATATATATATATATATATATATATATATATATATATATATATAAAAACATTTAATCTTTATTAACAAATTGTTCATGTTAAAAAATAAAACCACTGACTTAAGATTAATAAATGATATAAAAGTATAGGTCCCCATTTTTTCAGTCATCTCAATGGCAAAAAGTGTCCCAGTCAACCTGAATTCACCCGTTGTTTATTATTAGTTTAATATAGCATACTAATATAGTTAACTAATGTTAACAAATGAAACCTTATTGTAAAGTGTCTGCAAAAATCCTTATCTATTAATCATGAACGATGAAAAGGTCATAGAAACATTTAATTGGTCAGGATTAACGTGGATAACAATTTATGAAACAATATTAATGTCCAGCTGTGCACATTTTTTATTAAGAATTCTAGGTTTTCTACAAACTCATGTAGATTTCGTTATTCCATGTAAAGCTGTATCCAAGACACCAGAGATGTCATCCGAGCACCGCAATCACATTTAAAAATTGCATTATTAATGGCAAATGGCTTATCCTATGAAACGTGTCCTTTTCGCCTGCAGCTAAACTAATATGGAACAACCTATTCATCTTGGCACCACAGACAAAGGTAGGTTTCAAATCCACAGCAAGCTCGATATTTAATTTCACGTGGAGAATGTAATTACGCCGAAGAAATGATATCGTGCCCTGGATTAAATCAGGGAGTTATTGAGAGTGCCTGTAATTTTAATTCTGTTAGGATGACATTACAGAAGACCTTCTGAGAAACTATTATATTGTGGCATGGGAGAATAGTGCCACTTTGTGGCACAGAAGAGACTTGCACACAGAAGAGTGAACCTCATGGAGAATATACGCACTACTGCTCAAATGTTTAGCATCAGTAATATTTTTTAAAGAAATTAAAACTTTTACTCATCAAGGATGCAATAAATTGGTTTACAATATTAGAAAAGGTCTAATATTCTGATCTTTCTGATTCATAAAAAGCTTTATCAAAGAATACTGGGGAATTTATCAGTTTCCACAAGCATATGAAACTTCATAACTGTTTTCAACATTGATAATGCTAATCATAAACGTTTCTTGAGAAGCAGATCATCATTATCAGAATGACTTCTGAAGGATCATGTGACACTGAAGACTGGAGTAACCATGCTGAACAGCTTTACCATCACAGGAATACATAATATTTTAAAATATATTCAACCATAGAAGTTATATAAACTGTAATAATATTTCACAATATTACTGTTTTTAGACTATTGATGAGCAAATAAATGTTGCTTTGGAGGGACAAATACACTTAAAAGAATGAGAATTTGGGTGGACAAAAAAAAAAAAAAAAAAATGTCCAGCATTTTTTTTTTGACAATATACATCAAGCAGGCATAACAGTATGACTAATATTGTGTTGATCTCCCTTTCGCTGCCAACACTGTTGAGGCATGGACTCCACTAGACCCCTAAAGGTGTGCTGTGGTATCTGGCACGGAGATGTTAGCAGCAGATCCTTAAAGTCCTGTAAGATGTGAGGTGGGGCCTCACTGGATCAGACTTGGATTGAGATCTGGGGAATTTTGGAGGCCAAGTCAACACCGCAAACTCGTTGTTGTGCTCCTCAAACCATTCTTGAAGGATTTTTGCTTTGTGGCAGGGCACATTGTCCTGTTGAAAGAGGCCACAGCCATCAGGGAATACCGTTTCCATGAAAGGGTGTACACTGTACAGGATCTGGAACAGTGCTTAGGTAGGTGGTACGTGTCAAAGTAACATCCACATGGATGACAGGACCCAAGGTTTCCCAGCAGAACATTGCCCAAAGCATCACACTGCCTCCACCGACCGGCATTCTTCTCATAGTGCATCCTGGTGCCATGTGTTCCCCAGGTAAGCGACGCACACGCACCCGGCCATCCACGTGATGTAAAAGAAAACATGTTTCATCAGACTAGGCCACCTTCTTCCACTGCTCTGTGGTCCAGTTCTGATGCTTACGTGCCCACTGTTGGCGCTTTTGGTGGCGGACAGGGGTCAGCATGTAGACCCTGACTGGTCTATGGCCATACATAACAAACTGCGATGCACTGTGTATTCTGACACCTTTCTATCAGAACTAGCATTAACTTCTTGAGCAATTTGAGCTATACAGTTGCTCGTCTGTTTGATCACTCCCCACGTGCATCAATGAGCCGGTTCACCACTGTTCACCTTCCTTGAATGGCTTTTGATAGATACTGACCACTACAGACCAGGAACACCCCACAAGAGCTGCAGTTTTGTAGATGCTTTGACCCAGTCGTCCAACCAATTTGTCCCTTGCCAAACTCGTTCAAATCCTTAAGCTTGCCCATTTTTCCTGCTTCTAACACATCAACTTTGAGGACAAAATGTTCATTTGCTGTCTAATATATCCCACCCACTAACAGGTGCTGTGATAAAGAGATAATCAGTGTTATTCACTTCACCTGTCAGTGGTCCTAATCTGATTGGTGTTTACAAGTGTGTTAAGTCATATTTATATAGTGCTTTTTACAATGCCAAGTGTTTTAAAGCAGCTTCACAATGTTAACAGGAAAATAATGCAACAGATTTTAATTTGACTGTACAGCTGCTCTGGTGAAAACAGTGATGTTATTCTCAATTATCATATAGTGTCAATGTGGGCAGGTCAATAATATAGTTAAAATTTAAGTGTCCCCTGAGCAAGCCAAAAGCACTGGTGTGAAAAATTATTTGGATGTGGTCTAATGAGTTGAGATTCACCCATGAAAAGAAAATGTAACAATTAACTTTTAAATCCATTTCATACCATTTTACAAAACATTCCATAGAAAAAAACAAAACAGACTCTCCTGTGGGTTTTATGTACTTCTTTTAATTGCACATTAAATAAGACTTGTAAGATTAATAGGGAAAAACAGGATTGGGTTGTATTTATAAAACAGTGCCGATCTGAGAACAGCTTTTTCCATCCTAATGGTCACATTCACCAAAACGAGAGGCAGAAGACGACCTCAGATCAGCACTTTCTCAGACGTTAACACGTGACACTTAATTACAATTAAGCGTCATTCAATTCATTTAACCAAAAAATAAGCACAATTTACAAAATATTCATCTTGATCACAACCGTACAAAGGCTGTTAAAACAAGGTCCATACGGTTTATACATGAACCATTTTATCAACATTTGCAATTGGCACACAGACAGAACATTTCAGAAATTATTAAAATAAAAAATAAAAATATCTAATGACTTTGCTACTTGCATTACAGACCTCTATTAAATAAATGATTTTAAAGGGAACAGAAATCACTTAATCCTTTTAACGTTGCATAAGAGTGTACATCCTGATTTATTGAGCGTTTAGATTTCTTGGTATTAGTCATACAGTCAAATGATCAGAAAAGCAAAACTAGTAACGGTTAAGGACGCATGGTAAAACAGCTCACCGAAGGTTTTAAAGCAACATTCTGCTTGTATATTGTAAATCTCCTATAAATGACATCATCTCATGACATCACAAGTATTGCCACACAACATAAATCTTTATATCACTCTCTTTGGTTTGAGTGATGGCTGAAAATGTGCCCTCCTAACTAGAACCACAACCACATTTTACCATAGTACTGGATCACGAGTGCCTCTTTGAAATTTAAGAGCTCAGAAGGAAAGTTTTGAATCGGTTATAACTTATAAGCTTCTAGAACCAACAGAGCAATGATGGTAGCAGAAACAAAAGCAGCATTTGTTTTAGTCCTTTTTCCACATGCATTGCACCATATTTAACTAATAGTATGTTATATTCGTCAATCTCAATTTAGGGTACGTTTACACTACAACGATTTTCAACAAACGGAAATGTTCTCCTTTGCACTTTTCGCGCATTTAGACGAAAATGTTCCGCATTCACAAGGATCCACGAAAATGACTAAAAACGCTGTATTATGCTGCCAGGCCAGCAGGTGGCGATGTCACTTCGTAAAGATACACTACGCACCTTTAGACTGAACACGTTTTGCGCAATACATCACCCATTTCATAAATTTGCATTTTTTGTAGTTTACAGTGACGTTTTCAAAAATGTGCACATTGAAACACGTTTTCAAAAGTGTGCGTTACTAGTAGAGGTCGACGGATAATGGATTTTACCAATAACGATAACTAGGCTGGACCATGCTGGCCGATAACAGATTAATCAACCGATAGTTTTTAAAATAGACACTGAATGAAAACAAGTATAACATAAAATAAGGCTGAACTCAAAATTTGCTGTGTCAAATTTGCATTGTTTTGACAGCTTGAGGTACTACTCTTACGACCTTTTGAGGGGCATTTCGATTCGCAAAACCATGAGATTTGCCTCTATGACATTGTTTTTCTTGATTTTGGGGGTTCTACCATGGGCTTAATGGTTATGTTTTGTCCAGTTTAACTGTTTATTGTTGTGTTTATTGCCTTGTGCTATAGCGTACAGACAAAGTTATAGTTCGACAATGATAAAAGACTTGTAGCTGCATTTAAATTGTTTAAAATAGATAATTATCTTTTGTATTTGAACTGTGTGGCTTGAATGTGGCATTCGTCCAAAATAGACACGGTGTCCGTCAGAAATAGACTAGGTAAGATCCATCTTTAGCAAAGCAGAGTTGCTTCTGAAACGTGCCATAAAGCACTGACTAAAATGGCCGCCATCAGCACCAGCGGCCGTGTCAGAGCTGTAAGCAGACGTGTGGCGCAAAAAATAAGTGATTGGCGTCCCCTCAGCCTTGACGGCAAACATATGCTGTTCTCCAACGCAGCATTTAGTCAACAAATTAATTACTATATAAATTACTATTAGTTTACATTATACATATCGCTTCTGAAGTGTACTACGAACGTGTCAAAGTGTACTTCTGAACGTCTCAAAAACTCTGTTACAGCATTTCCCCTCTCGAGGCCGCTCTCATAGTGAATGCAAGCGGAGCCTTCTCAGCCTATTCGGCAACAGACGCAACTCTGTTAGTTTTTTCTGTTAGAAAAACTATCGGTATGGATATTTGAAGATAACCGAATGCTCAAGCGATTGGTTACCAGTGCGGATAAATCGGCAAAACCGTTCAGTCGGTCGACCTCTAGTTTTCAGGCCCCCAAAACACCGGTGTCGTCGTCCAAAACCCATAAAAAGAGTTTTGATTTTAGTTGAAAACGTTGTCGTGTAAACGCCCCCTTTCGCAAAAAAAAAAAAAACATTTTAATGTAATTTTTTCAGAATTCTAAGGCGCAGTTTGGCTGGGCACAAGAGGGTAAATGTTCATAATAAAAATCCTCCTTTGAATGCAGTATCGAGGCTTTCACTAGTGTAGATCCTTACAGAAAAGAAAGTTTTGAATCATTCTCTGGAATACTGGTGCATTAATGATTCTGATTGGTCAATTGCAGCTTTGCATTTTTATATAGTGATTAATAAAAAGTACAATTGATCATTTCATAATGTATTTCTGCGCCTAGATCCTAATACCTTTTTTTTTTTTTGGTTCTTGTACATTATCCCTTAAAACTATTTGAAAAGAGTAATTATTGTAGATTTGAAATGGAGTTGCCATCACCAAAAAGTCTCAAAACCAACAGAGTTAAAAACTTAAGATTGAATTGAAAATCTCAGAAATTAATAATGGTCAGTTTGGACCAGCTGAGAAAATCCTCTCTACACAACAGTGGCTATTATACAGTATTCAACGCATTTCCTTCCCTTGAAGTTTAACAGAACACAGCATGCAAACAGGGAAATAAGGTTAACGTGGTTAAGATTTCACCATATATACATTACCATGGCTTTAGAGAGAGGGCGCGTTAATCCGACTACAATGGAAGTTCACATGCAGGTGGGTTTTGGAAGTCTGGGACATCCAAAGGCAGGGTCATACACAGTGATAATGTATCAAAACACCCCCCCAAAAAGTGTTGGTCCTCAAAAATAATTCCTTAAAGTTTCAGTTCCTGTACAAAATCAAGCGAATCACATGCAAGTTTCCATCAGCTACAAGGCTAGTTCTCATTTAGCACACCAAAAGAATGCTTTTAAATCCACACCTTTAAAAAACTACTCTAGATAAACCAACTGCAAAATAAAAACCAATTCTGACAGTCCACCCGATAAAATAAGCCATACAAGGCGTCAAGGGACCAACACTTTGGGGCAACTGGCACCGAACGAGAAGTAAAGCTTATTTCTTTTAAGAAAGCAAGTAGAATAGGGATCCATTCTGTAATCTGAAGAGGCTAATAATTTAGTGTAATGTACAAAATGCAGTTGTGGAACTTTTTTTTTCTTCTTTTTGAGTCTGTAATGACAGTAAAAGGCTTGTTCACATTAATACACATTTTGTTTTGGATTTCTTCTTTTTCTTCTTGCCCTCTTTGCTCATCTTCTCCTTGTGTTTCCGGATTTCTCGGACTAAAGTATAAAACGCGTCGTCCACGCCCTTCAAAACAAAAAGGGAAAACAAGAAGTTGAGGAGATTATGTCAAGCATTAAATCAAAGACAGGTCACAGATCTATGCCCAACTTTTGCAGCCATATTCCACAAATTAGCCACAACAACAACATTTAAATTGGTCTCATATCAGGGTTAGAGAAACAATGTTCACCGAACCCTTCCTGAAAGAATAGTGAAAAAAGTAAAGGAAATGAACAAGTGATTATTTTAAGAGTGTGAATCTCACTAAGAAATGGTCATATTTCATCCCAAAAACCAAGCAATAATTATACATTATATTTTGATATAAAACAGGTTTAGAGGAACACTTTTTTTTTGCTGCACTACGACATTTAAATGGCAGGCAGTCAAGCACATTTTCCCCTCAAATGAAATCCTACATATCATAAATAATATAAAGGGCTGTCAAACGATTAATCACATCCAAAATAAAAGTTTTTACATATATGCGTGTATTCAAATATGCATAATTATACACAGTACACACACACACAAATATTTGCATATACACACATACAAAAATGTATAACTATACGTGCGTATGTGTATTCAAATATACATAATCATACTCAGTATTAAACGTGCATTATGTAAACAAATTTTTATTTTGGACGCAATTAATCATGATTAATCATTTGACAGCACAATCTAAAATAAACCTAGAATAAAAAAATAAAATAAAAACATTTAATTCAGTGCAACGATCACAATAAATAAGATTCCTGTCTAAATTACATTTTTAAATGAAAATTAATATAGTACTTGTGGTATGGAATATAATTCATAAGTAAATAAATACACACAAAAATATGATATTTATCCAAGATGATAAGCATTCCAAAAATTCAAGTAAAAAAAAAAAAAAAATCATTTCTGGTTAATTAAAATTGAAAATGTTGCACTGAATTGAATGCACAATTAGAATCAATAAATCAATAAGTGTGAATATACCATAAACAGATTCAATTCAGGCTTTCTAGTGATCAAGTCTCTTCAGAACATTTTGACTAAACCGCTCAATCCATAGGGATTAGTTTTACAATCTCTATGAACTTTTTCAAGTTTCAAAGTGGTAGTCGCGTAACCGTCAACGGAGGTAATAAAACTGCTCAGATTTTATTAAAAATAGTAATTTGTGTTCTGATTGACAGGTTTGGAACAACTTGAGGGCGAGCAAACAACAGAATTTTCATTTTTGGCTGAACTAAAACTTTAACGGTCCTAAAAATTGGCTTTTTTTTTGGTATAATTTTGGGGTGAAATATGACCTGGATATTTCTTTGACAGTTTTCATGAGATTGACCCAAGAACAAGTGAAAAGTGTAGAGCAGATGTCGTACCCAACACCTGGACTGCAGATGGGCAGCGCTTCAAACTTACCCCTCTCACATCAAAACACATTTTTTAAGCTTGATGCATTGTGTCGTCTTTTCTTCTTTACTGAGTTTTCTTAGCCGGTATTGCCTGATCTCCCGTACCAGAGTATAAAAGGCATCTTCCACTCTCTGCAGTGCAAAACACAACTCCCTTCAGTGTTAAGGAAGGCACAGCCATTATTACTGAGAAGGGAAAACGGTCGCAAATGGATTTTAGGAATCCACGGAAACTATAAAGTTTACCCACATAGTGCTGGCATAATTAATAGTGGTGTTCCCCCCCCCTCCCCCCTCCCCCCTTATTTCTGGGAATTTAAAGGGAAACTGGCACAAGGTATTTTTTTTTTTTTTCCAACTTTCCACAAAAAAAAGCCAAGTCTTTCCATGGCACACAACATATTTGCACTATTGTAGAAGAGTTTGCCAAATAGGGGGCGTTTACACGACAGTTTTCCACAAAAAAAAGAAACCTATATGAGTTTTGGCCGTTTATTTATGAAAACAGTATTTTAACAGAAAAAGTAATTTTTTGAAAACTCTTCCGTTTAAACTACAAAAAAATGTGAATTTGTGACACCAGTCATGCACATATGTAATGAATGTTCAGTCTATAAGCATGTAGTATTTCTTTACAAAGTGACATCACCCTCTACTGGTCTGACATGAATAAAACTTTTTTTTTTTTTCACAGATCCTGGTGAACTATGTTGCTGACTGTACATGAAACTTTTTATAAATGCAAATTACATTTTTTTAGGGAACCATTTTAACGATCTGAGCACATGGTGTACATGTCTGAATTCCCTTATGCTAGTTTAACGATGGAAAAAACTATTTCAGCGCACTGTCCAAAAGGGTTGTACCTTGTACCTAGGTGTGTTTTAGGAATAACGTGCAATAAACCAATCAGAGTCTCATCTCCCACTCCCTTTAAAGGTGCCCTAGAATGATTTGAAACAATATGTTAAATTGTTCTCTGATATCTACATAGTGTAATGTGGCTTATTTAAGGGCAAAATTGTCCAGATACGGTTTTACAGGTCCATTTACAGCCCTATAAATTGTCCCAAGGATGTAATGCTGTTTTTGCCTTATTTGGAAGGGTCATGAATATTAATGTTGAGCTCTGCTCTGATTGGCTTATTTCAGCAGTTTAGCTGTTCAGCTCGTGAGTCCTGACCTTCCTGACAGAACAGACAGACTTTAAGCAAAACATCTCAAATGGAGACTGAGATATTGCAGCTTACTTGTTTATTGGCGTTTTCAGATCATCCGCGCGAGAGAAAGAGCTCGCATTTGTGCAGTTGCAAGATTTCAGTAATTAAATCCCCCAAACAGAGCTTTTCTGTGAAAAAAAACCCGTATGATATCCAGTGTTTTACCAAAACATGTCCAATCTGGCAACCATATGCACGCAAGCTCTCTCTCGCGCACCGGTGAACTGAAAATAACAATAAACAAGTAAGCTGCATTTTATCAATCTCCATTTGAGATGCACTGCTTAAAGTGTCATTCAGTCTGCATTTTAGACTTGTCTTTTTTCGTCAACTATATTGCATATTTATATAACGTTAGTCACAATGTAGGCTAATATTACGCAGTGAAATACAAGATAGGCAAAAACATCATAGGAAAGTACTTCAGTTCTCAAAAATATAAATATATAACTTATATTTTTACAAAATGAATAGCCTTGTCAAATGACTGTCGTTTTAACTTAAATGGTGGAAAAGGTGACGTTTGCTAGAAGGATCGAGTAAACGATCTAAGCAAAGTATCTACGGTTGTATTTTGTAATACAAAATAATATTACCCTTTGTCATTAGACACACTATTTAGTTTTGTATGGTACTTGGTGTTTCCTGTTGTTACGTTAGCACCTTGCGTTATCTAGACAATGCGGTCTCTCTAAGAAACTTTCAATTTAATCAGAAATTGTTTAAACAGTCAATAAGTGGATAAATCGCTACTTACTGCTTGCAGGAATACAGAAGTAATTGCCACTTTATTCAGTTTAAGACGCAGAGCGAAGCTTGCTTGAAATGGGGCGAACAAACGAATGATCTTGAATTAAATTGTTGTGGTATCCGATTATAAACATGCGAGCAGCTTGTTTTGATGATTCGCTCCATTTCCGCCTGACAATGAACATGTTTGGACAGATGCAAATGTTCGGGGCGTGCACATAAATGATCCCCAATGCTTGCGTCACAGTTAGCGTTATGTTGAGAAGCACTTTTTTCCCCCTTGTGCTATGGATTCACGAGATTTACATAAGTAGGAGGCAATGATGTTTGAGACTCACAGTATGTTATGTCCATGTACTGAACTCTTATTATTTCACGATGGCAAGGTTAATTCAATTTTTCATTCTAAGGCACCTTTAAAAGCCAGTTGTGCTTGCACCGTGACAGCACTGCTATTTACATGGCTGGAGAGGAATCCTTTTATTTTTAATATTTAAAATTGTTTGTGTGCTGCTGCGTGTCCCTGTGTGTAATAAACAGAGTGTATGCGCGTTGGACCTGCCTATAGGAGCATATATTACTAGCACACCCTTTAAATAACAAATTAAATACTGTGCTATTGACTTAAGACCAGGTTTTTGTTGGTCAATGGTGGAGTTGTTTTCAGTTCCTCAAAACAGCAACCCTCTGACAATGCGCCTGAACACGCCTCATTTTTAGACCAGCATGCCCATGGGTGAACAGATGGCGTGAGTGCATTTCCCATTTAAACAACGCAGGATGTGAAAATGATAACTGTGTCAGGCTGAAAGAAGCAAAAAACAATTGCGTCACATTGTGCCGGGTGTATGATAGGGCCCTCTGTACGCGTTTTAAGTACATCACTGTCGTGTAAACGTACCCTTAATTGTGTCCCTGAACACCACTGGATATAAAATAATTGAAAAGTGAATCTGAAATTAAACAAATACACACAGATCTTTCAGCTTGCAGCCAGAGAGAAATGTGGGTGTTGAAAACAGCACTATGGCGTCAGCGGGTAGCATGTGTGGCTCGAAACAGAGAAAATAAATTTATTCAGAAGCCTTTATTATTCCCCAGCACCACAAGGAGTCGTGATTTGAGCACTGCAGAGCGTCTGCCCTGATTTATAAACATGAAAGATAGAGCAGTTCAATATCCCAGTTGATTTAAAGTGATTGAACCCATTCAATCAATCCAAATTGCATTCTTTGTCATTAAAGGATTGATTTATCTTAAGGTGAAATCAAACACAGACAAATGATAACAAATGCACAAGAGAGACCAGGCACAAACCCAGAGCCAGATCAGTTGTGTTCTGTGATGTGCACCTGATTGATTATTCATAAAGCTCGTCACAATGAACTCATGCATAAAGCCAGTGTAAAACAACAGCACACACTGGCCAACTTTCCTACAGTTCTACACACTTGAACTGCCTTAATCTGTTATGTGAATGTAACAAAACCTAGTCCAGGTCACAGTTACTTTAAAAAAAGATACTTTACTACAATGACGTATACATACTTCTACATTTAGATGACTTCGATTTTGGGGTGAAATGTGACGAAGACATTCTCGAAAGTCTTTAAAGGGTTAGTTCACCCCACATTTTTATTTCTACCATTAATTCCTCATGTCGTTCCAAACCCGCAAGACCTTCGTTCATCTTCATAAAACAAATTAGGATGTTTTTTTATGAAATCCAAGAGCTCTTTGACCTCTCCATAGACAGAAACACAATGAATACTTTCAAGGTCCAGAAAGGTAGGAAAATCTATTTAACTTGTTAAGGTTCAATGATAATATTATAAAGTTTTTGTTTTTGTGCAAACAAAAAAAGTAGCGTTATTTTTGTTTTGTTTTTAGCGCACAAAAAGTACTCCAATCCCTTCATGACATTAAGGTTGAAACACTGGAGTCACATGGACAATTTTAACTATGTTTTTCCTACCTTTCTGGGAGTTGAAAGAGTTAATTCAATTGCTGTCTATGGAGGGGTCAGAGAGCTCTCAGATGTCATCAAACATATCTTCTATTGGTGTTTTGAAGATGAACGAAGTTCTTACGGGTTTGGAACGACATGAGGGTGAGAACTTAAAATTTGTGGTGAACCAACCCTTCAAGAGACTCATTCTATATAGGTTATAATGCATTTTAGAATGATTATATAATTATAGTGGTCTTTGATTATAGATTTCGAATACATTAACATGATATTAAAAGACAGCATGAAATGGCTTTCACAACTCATTTAACTTCCAAAATGATGCATTTCTGAGCATAATAATATTGTGAAAAAGAAAAGTATGGTTGGGTATGTTTTATACAACCAAGCACATTCATTAAGAAAAATAGAGTTGGTTTTGATTTCACGTTGTCTTTAAAACAACTTTAAATCAGTCAAAATAAACGTCTCGCAATGGCCTGGTTTACACGCACCCCCATAATATGATTACAACGGGATGGAAGCAATATGGCAATTCAACTTTACCTTGTGTAAACACAATATTTCAATCAATCTAGAGCGGCACATTTAATCGTTAAAATATTGCAATCTCCTAAATGACAATGACTACCTTGTGTCTATTAAAACCGTGTCATGCAGTTAACATGTATAGTTATGAAACGGCTTCAAACACAGCGGTAAGGAAAGCATCACATTTTACTGGGGGGTGCTGAAAAACAGTACATTTTGACAACGTTGTGCGACATGAAAATAATGCAGTATAACACTGGACATTTTTTGCATTTGATTCGAATAGATTAAAACAGTGCACCTATTGAATGTAAGTTCATCATTTGTGCAGTGCGAATAATGAATAATAATCAGAATAACGAAAAACGCATGCAAATGAGAGTGAAGAGGTTTGCTTGTGTCATGTAAAACCTGCTGCGAATACACTCTCTCTGACTATTTGATATAAATCACATTATTGGCGCACATCTGAATGTAGTCAGCACTGAAAGTTTTATTTTCATTGATTTGTCCAATGCGTGTCCATCCCGGTTTTCCATACCTGTCTCGTCTTTGCTGAGGTCTCTATGAATGGAATGCCGTAGCTACGTGCTAAATCCTGAGCCTGCTTTGTGTCCACACTGCGGGATGGAAGATCACACTTGTTGCCCACCAGGACCATCGGGACGTCCTCGGAGTCCTTTACTCGTTTTATCTGCTCTCTGCAAAAGCACACAGAGGATATTACACATCTACAATTCACTTGACGAGGCGTTTTAGCACTTTACAGACCTGATTCTGCGCCGTATTCAGTTTCAAGCTAACCCTCACCTGTAGTGGTGAATGTCCTCGAAGGACTTTGTGTTATTGATGGCAAAGACGCAAAGGAATCCCTCCCCTGTCCTCATGTACTGGTCCCTCATGGCGCTGTACTCCTCCTGACCTGCAGTGTCCAAGATGTCCAGCAGACAGGTCTCCCCATCAATCACCACCTGCTTCCTGTAGGAGTCCTGCACAAGCGAAACAATATTTTGAGCATTTTGAGCAGCATCACAATCCCAAGATCGAATAGTCCTGTAAACTCAACTGATCACAGTATGACAATACTCTAGTACGTAACGCCCATGGACCATGAGCTGAATGTCTGATGCATATGGCACATAAAATCAAAAATGACTCAGGAGTTGTCATCTGATTGTTTGCATTTTACAGGTTTTCCAGGAGAAGTGGGTGTTGCGTTTTTTACATAGGCTGTAAAAAAATATGGATGTAGTGTGCGTGACGTCACCAATAGGGTTCTGAAGTGTAAAGTAAAGACGAGCTGGCCGTTGTCATCTTGCAGAAAATGGGCAAAGAGGTGGGATGTGGGCAGAGATTAGGTGAAGTGATGACTAACAGACAGCGGATAAATCGCTATCCATCTGTCACTCAAAGTAACAACATCCTTAATTATGCAGAACTTTAAGGCTTTACATAATGTAAATGAATGGGTTATATAAAAAAAATTAATAATAATAATAAATTTTTTTTTAAAAATCACCCCACTCACAGTTATCATTAAGGCCAAATTTAGCCGTATAGACCAAAACCACAATTTGTATCAGGCTGTAAATATGTTTTTTCTGATGTAAAGTTGGGCATTTTATCATGGGGCTCATTGAGATTCTGCTCCCTTCTGGTACCTCTAGTGGCCAGTTGAGGAATTGCAGTTTAAGTTACTTCCGAATTGGCTTCAACAGAAATTGGGGGAGGTTGCCGCTTGGTTCTTTAAAGGTCGTAATGGCTGTGGCGCCAAACCCCCTCACAGAAGAACACCATCGTGTTTAACTTTGACAACGAGAGCTTATCAGGAGCAACTAAACGCTGGATTTTCAATTTTCAAAAGTATGTGAACTTCACAGCATAGACATCCCAGAGTTTTACACAACGGTCTGTTATTGTAATCAGTTACACTTTCATGCCCCTAAACATGACGTAGCAACCAATCACAGTTTTTGTTCTGCATGTCAGTTAGACAGCCTCTGGGTGGCCTTTAGACAATGAAAGCTGCTACAGAACCGAGACCTTCTGCAGTGTAAAAAAGATCGACGACAAGTCTTTACCATCTTCTATTAACGCAAGTGAAGCCACCAGTGTTCAAATATGGGGCCTGACATCTTGGAGCCCGAGTCTGTGCTGTAGTGAGCACAAACTGGAGCTGTGATTTCAAAGTTGGCTTCACATTTCAGGACTCATGTATAGCCTACCTTTAACTTTTTAACTCTGGCTTCAAAATAATATAAGTTGTGTTCACCAGTGAAAATTATCTAGATGGACAAAACCTGTAAGCATCATAAATGGTTGATCACAGTTTGTTCTTTGCAATAATCCAAAAGCCTATTGGTTTGTCAAGGGAAACAAAATAAACGGAAATGTTTACCGGTTTGGAACAACTTTAGGGTGAATAAATGATAGAAGCTACATTCTTGGGTGAACTATCCTTTTAAGGGAGTTTGTCATTGTACTGTTTAGTTGTTGTGTTTTTCATTAAGAATAAAAGGCTAATGAACCCACCATTCAAACAACCCAATTCTAAACCAAAAGTAAAATGAGCGTGGCAGCATTGCCATTCATTCACGGCCGCTCAGTGCACAAGCACTGTAAATGTGACGGTGAGGGAAAAATTTGATGCCTAGGCTCATACCAAAATGTATTCTATTATTCACAATGTCAAACCAACGCAGCTTAACCCAAAATGCAAGCTCAGTCATGCACTTCTTCCATATAAGCTTGTGCAGTTGTGCGCTCTAGACAGAGAATACCTACTTCGGCTAAGAAAAAGCAAATATGTTTATTAAGTATAACGAGTTTGGGTTAGGTTCCTATTCAACTGTCCATCCTATTAAAAACAGCTAGGCAATAAGATGATTGTAAAAAACGTATTCAAGTGTGAATGAGAACCACTTCAAGGGGGATGCCCGGTGTGCGAAATAATATTTGTCTCTACAAAACAAAAACATCCAAAAAACCTACACATTTCAACCAAAGGATTAAAATTGACACCATGCCTGAAAAGTGAAAGGGAAGAAACACAAAAGGCATTCCACCTGGTAACCACCTTGTTTTAAACCAGAATAACCGGATGGCACTATTTAATCTTTAACAGTACATGTTTTGCAAATTTACGCAAGGGTGAGTTTCACATCTTTGTGTGTCAGTAGAAAGTGAGCGTCCTGACAGCGCTAGAGACAGCGTGCCTCACCTCTATGGTTGGGTCATATTCATCCACAAAGTGGTTCTGGATGAGTTGGATGGTGAGAGCACTCTTGCCCACGCCTCCAGCACCCACCACCACAAGCTTATATTCTGTCATTCTTCACCTGCAGCAGAAAAAAAAAAAACATGAAAATCAATGAGCAGTTCAAAATTTTAGCTTTTACTTTCTCTTTTGAGTTTCAGAGCAAAGCATGCTGGGAAATAGAAATCCCAGTTAATTTGTGGTTAGATATAAGTTAATCTGAATTGAAAGAAATAAGTGCATACAACTCAACAATTAAATAATTCAGATTACTTAAAATGTAAATTTTGCGAAATGAAAAGAAACTCATAAAAGTTATTTTGATTGTTAAATTTGAGTTGTATCTAGTCAAACAAATACATTTTTTTAAGCATTAAGGTTTACAGTGAATGATGTCAGCGATTTTCTTGGTATAACGTGCACATGGGGCTCCAGTTAACAAACTTTTCAGAGTTCAGATAATTTAATTACTTAGTTACAAATCTGTCAATTAACTGATGCCATTATCTGAAGTGACAGACAGTTCACTAATTCAGTCCGCTGGAATAACCCAGTGTTAGTTTAACCATTAAGATACAACATCCTACAATTAGGCAGGACTAAAGATTAAAGGTTACATCTCCTTTACACTCAAAATGCCAGGTCTACTGACCATAAATAACCAAAATTAAACACTATACTAATTATTCACTATACACTCATGTTTCATTATACACTCCTCTTTCAGCTTTTACCATATATTCTTACTAAAACTTAATAACTATAGTTGAACTATTTACTATGGAAGCCTGTTTCCACTATGAAATAAAACAATTTAAAAAATAATTGCGACTTTCATTTCACAATTCTGACTTTTTTTTCCATACAATGATCCATAATTTTTACAGTCCATGATAAACTCCCAATTGTGAGAAAAAGTCAGAATTTTCAGCATTTTCAGCTCATATTCTTGACCAATTCATCCATTATTCCAAAGAATATTTGGCTATATTTGAACATATTAAATAAATAAATAAATAAATAAATAAATAAATAAATACACTTTTGGACCAGAGGTTTAAAATTGACACCATCCAGAAAAGTGGAAGGGAAGAGATAAAAAGTCACAATTACCCGTTTTATTTTTTATTATTTTGTGGAAACAAGCTTCCATAATTTACTTCTAAAAAAATAACTCAAACTGATTAAAATCACAATTGAATTAACAGAAAAAAATGCACAATTTGCTACAGCTTGACATTATAATTATAAAGACATGAGAACATTATTCATTATATATATATATATATATATATATATATATATATATATATATATATATATATATATATATATATATATATATAAGGGCTGTGCGATATTAAAGAAAAATGTGATACCTTGTTAAATAATGCGATATTGCAATTCGTGTGTAAAATCTATTACATTTTTTTTTTATTTGTAAACTGAGAATGATACCATTTATGTGTTTCACATTCTTTCTGGGAAAAGAAAGTGTCGCTACAACTTCTGAAAGTGACCAGCAGTGTTTTAGCAAAAATTAATGTCACAAATCTGACAATATAATTTCAACAACAATGTAAACAAAAAACAAAACAAAAAAAATGATTTGCAAATGTAATGCAGAGACGAAACCGAACTGAAGGGATCACGCGCTTTCAGAGAGGCGACTGGTGCACATTTCGGTGTGCACAACTTTTATTTGACCCTGGCGCCCCCCTCAGTCCAGTACCGGGCCGCTCCGAATTTAATGGGTTAAATAAAAGAATTATAGAATACCGTGATTTTGCAGTTATACATCAAATATACTGCTAATCTAAACCCCACATTGTATAATTTCCTTTCTGTCATTTATAACTTTTCGTTACTATAACTTAAAACCGGTAAATCTACAGTAAACAATAAATTCAACAGAAAATACAATATACCACAAATGTAACAATATTTAAGTTATGCATATGCAAGTACAGGGCTCCACATTAAGTTCATGTGCTTATCCTTTGGATAAGTAAATTGTTCATTCACTTGTCTGTGTAAAAAAAGTTTTGCTTTTTGTGTGTTGTAAATATAATTTATTCTGAAGCAATATTCTCACCAGTGTTCAATCAGCTTTAATTTATTTAAATCTGCATGTATTAATCTGATATTTCCACTAAATATAGGCTATGCTTCAGCTTTCTGATTATATTCTTAAATTTTATCTATACATTAAATTAAAATAAGTAACTATAGGGCTATTATCAATGAGATTAAATAAACTGCATTAAATAATGTTATGAGATTTGTATTTTATAATAAATAAATAAATTTTGGAAAGTATGTTTAAACGTGAAACTAAACTACCAGTAGGTGGCAGCAGGTAAGTCTTAATGAGTGAATCATTCACTCAAATGATTCATTTAGAGGCTGATTCATTTAAGAATGAGGCAGACGTTTACTACCAGGTCATTGAATCTTTGATTCAACGGATTCATTCAAACGCTGAATCAAACGCTGTAACACACTGTTGCTGTGAGATGCGTTATGGTTCTGATGTGGAAATATGATTTGATCTTGGAAATAGTTACGATGCTGAAATAGAACAAAAACAGTCAATATTGCATTAGTTCGCTCATTTTTTGTGTGTGTTATTGCTGTTATAATCAGTTTGTCCGTTGGCCAAGAAAAACTCTTTCACTTGCCCCCTAAAAAAAAATCCACTTGTCCCGGACAAGCGTTAATGTCGAGCCCAGTGCTAGTACAATCTAAAATGTTACATAGCTTATTACTATAACTTTTTGTATTCATAGCTCGATAAAATCATTTAACTGAAACTTGAATAGCGTATACTTGACTAATAATAATAATAATAGATTTTATTTAGAAGAATAATTGACTAGAGCATTCCTTAACCCTAAAAGACTGAGACAGCCGCCCGCAGGTAATAATAACTATAGTTCTAAAATGTTTAATAACTTTTAAACCGCTAATCCAATACGCAGCTTTCCATAGGTATAACATTTCTCACGATCCTTCAGAGGCTCCATCAAAATATGCAGCATTGATTTGTCAAGGAAACGCACGTGGGTTGGTCCCGAGCCAAAGAGATATTATTTTTTAATTATTAGTCCCACCCACCGTGCCAAGTTTCATTGAAACTGTCATCAACTCAACCAATAAACACAGTGTTTGGTCTTTTGAACCACCAATCAGAGAGGTTGAAATACCCACGTGTAAACGTAGGCTTAGTATATTTGATTTCACAGATTGTTGGTCGCAACTTGTTGCATTTGTTTCTCATGTTCAAATTCTAATATATTTCTCTGAAGAAAAATGTTTATTTCAGTGTTATTATATAACAATCTTTCCATTTACTTTACTACTTGAACTTTTTAGGACACATTGTCAGTAAATAAAATACACAAGCGTTCACTCAAAAACATAGAAAACCTAAACCATTAAGTTCTGTTTGAGTTCATAGTAAAAAATAAATTTTTGCTGTAGTTTATCTTGAAATTATATTAATTTACATGTAATAGAGTTACGAAATTGAATTACAAATTAAATGAAACTAATCTGTTACAGTTCATTAAAAAAGTGTAATTAAATTACAGTTACTGAAAATGTTAACGATTACATTTGAAAATTTCCTGTAAATTCTATGATATGTTGAATAATTTTAAATTGTTGCTTTGCCTGTTTTTGATTTGCACGATGCCTCCTGCCATTTAAAGGCGATTTAGTAAAGCGATGCTATTTTGAAGCTTTTGATTGGTTCTTGTTTGAATTTGCAGCGTCTGGCAATTGCATCGATCCACAGAAATCTGCTGAAACTTCAGGCTACAACCTGAAAAAAAAGTAATCAGTTACATTATTTTAATAGAGTAATTAAAATGGTGACACTACGATTTACATTCTATATAGGGTAACTTGTAACCAATTACATTTCCAAAGTAACCTTCCAAACATATATTTAACAACATGGTCAAAAAAACAAAAACAAACAAACAAAACCATTAAAACAAAAATAGCGAGACGTTTACAAAAACACGTTTGTTTGTTTAATTTAAGAGGAGTCGATTCAACAGCAGACTACCACGAATTTGAATTTCACGTTTAAAATTTCACGTTAAATTTAATTACGCTATCATAAAGTGATTTAGATTTTAAATCTAGTTGAGAGAAGTTAATAAGTATAGTTAGTCAATAAGCGCCATTATATTCCAGGGCCCGAATTTCACTTGGGCGTGTTATGATGATAATACAGTGGAATAAATATTATACACAAAGCTCACATTAAACCAATGCTGTCATGTACTTTTATATAATTATTCGCCACGGTAAACATACTAGTTAGAACAGCTTCTCTGTTATTTTTACCTCTGGGTTTGTTGTGAGTTCCGCGTCTGAAAAGGCTCTACTGTCTCTGAAGCGTTTATCGTGACCTTGCCATAATGTTATTATCCATTTAAACAACGCGTTTAAAGCCTGATATGTCTATTGACAATAGCGACAAGGTGTCTACAGGATTGAAACCCAACAATATCACACGAAATTGATCAATTCTGCTCTTTCCAGGCGACATGGCCTGCGCTCGGAGGCTGTGCTTTACATAAATATGGGCGGACACACTGTTGCGTCCTGATAAATGATCACTTACCGCGAAATATCAACGATTTTCAGCTGTTTGCGATTATTTTCAGTAGGTGGAGGCGGTTAAAAGGACAAGTAATGAGCAGTCGAGCAGCCTTTTCCGAGCACCAGCATACATCTTGCATTATAGTAGACGAAACATCTGTAGAAACAAATAATCCAGATCGGTGTCCTTTCAGGGAGATGTGTAGGGCGGAGGAGGGCTTGATCAATAACTAACCGATAATCAACACTGGTACTTCCAGATAAATATGGTTATACGACGGATAATAAATGCACTTTAATTTTAGTGTAATAGCACGCGAGAATGTGCTACAACATATTCGATACTGGACAATGACCGGCTTTTGACAAGCTCTAGGGCAGTATTGCTATGGACTGGCTTGATGCTTAAATAGGCCCTAAATATAACCGGAACGTGTACGTGCGACGTCAGCGCGTATCTGGATTCCTATTGGATGTATCACCTGTCAGTCACAATTTGGCTATTTGCATACGGTGTGCAAGAACCAATCGTCTACGATTATAGAGTAATACAAATGAACCGGCCTATTTATTGTTTGACTCGATGCTTCCTTCAATCTAAACAGTTTTTATTCTTCAATAACTTTAATGTGAATATAGTTCGGCGACACACATAGTTGTAAAACAAAACTCAGTTAAAGAACGTGGGGTGGAAACCCCAAAATAAAACACATATTTTATTTATATAATGGTTAATTTATTTCATAATAAAAACATTTTGAAGAGCTAAATATTGATATGTCTGCAGTTTGCAAATATGTTTTAGTTCACAGTAATACGAGTCAATTAACTTCGTTGAAATTATTATTTTATAGTAATCAAGAAATATGCCTAACACATTAAAAGTTCAGTAAAAGACTATGAACAATGAAGACCTTAATATAATTAAAATATTTAAATGAACAACTTATATTTATAATTAATATTTTAGGTGAAAGAAACAAAAACACAAAAGACACAAGGGGTCAGTATATCTATGTGTTTGCAGCTAAAGCTGTATTAAACATTAGATTTTAGAAACATAGACTTTGTTAGTTTAATTTTTTTTAAATGGCTATTATAATTTATTAGCATCACATTATTCTGCTGTAAATTACTATTATTATTATTATTATTATTATTATTATTATTATTATTATTCAATGGCAATAACATTACAAACAATGAACAATATTGAACAAATATTGAACAAAAGTAGAAAAAGAGAATATACATAAATAATACAAGTAAAGGAAAGGAAGCTAAAAAAAACGAAAAAACAAATAAAACAATAACAATAGAAAAAGAAAGCTGCAAATTATTATTCAAACCTCTTCTTGAAACTCGTTGACGTCATTGTCTTGTGGCGCGAACATGGGTGCGAATGACTTTTCTCCGCGCTGACAGGATATGGCCAATCACCGCTTGATATTCACTTTTACTGTCTATGTTAGATATTGAGGAATTCTTTTAAATTGAGGTTTCAGGGGTTTATATTTCAGTTTGAAGTCCTTGGCATTTAAATGATTGAATGACTTCTAAGTATGCTAAATAAAAATAAATACAATTAAACAACAAAAAAAGTTTGAATCTATTGTTCGTACGACGTCAGGCATCTTGAGAAAGAAGTATTTTTTTTTACAGTCCATGGAAAGAACGCATATTCACACAAGTCCCACCTCCTGCGACACGATGAGCCAATAGGATCCTCTCTAATGCGGCCTCTGATTGGACAGCTAAAGGGCCACGCTCAAGCCGTACCAATCATAGCAAGCAATTATCAAATTCAGGGCGGGACTTGAGAGAATACGGCGAGTGAGATCAGATGGTCGTGTTTTCCAAAGACTAGCCCGGATGGACCGAATGCAGCAGCACAGCGTGAAAACTTTTTCCTGTGGGGCGGCGATCCCAACGGATGAAATCCGCTCATTTCCTTAGACTTTTGCGCTTTAAAAAACATTAAATATAAGAGCATTTCATTTATATTAAGCAAACGGAGCTATATAGAAAGACTTAACACAGTTAAAAAAAAACCTGGATATTATAGTGTCCTTTTTTATTTATTGCACAAACTTTGGTCACTGTAACATCGGCTCGGACAAAAAGTGGATAAATGTTTTTCTACATGTTGGAATAAAGGTAAGACGATTTTGCATGTGGAATAATTTAATAGCCTACTTGATAAATATAAATAAATATAACGGTAGTTTGCGGTCTGTCCATCACGCGTTCAGCATCACAATCTTAAATATTTACAGCTAAAGTCTTACAATTGGATCTAAAGTATTATCTGAATAACATAATCAGCGGATTATGGCGTGTATTGTAAATACGTTGTTGTTTAACCAAAAACAGCATTAAAACGGCATGTCTAGTATCATATCATCATAAAAAGCATATCAATTAACATCAAAACAAAACGCGAGTTTACATTATGAGGTCAGATTTTAATACCGCAAGACATAACGTTATCAGTGAATAATTGTGCGGTAGATTGCAGTGTGGTAGATTGATGTTAGATTGGTAAAGTCCGTCCACTTTTGTTGTTTTCAGCTTTTTGCCAGATAATTATGACAAATTATTAATATTTAATTAATAATTATTCAATATTATGATGTTCCGCTTCAGAACATCAATATTTGTTGTACTAGTATATTTGACACTATTATTTATGGACCAAATTATAATCTAGCTAATTAAACACGAATGCCCCGTACATTTGTATAATTGTTTGTATAAATCTTCTCATGCAATGCAAATTGAAAGTTTAATGGGTTATTCATCATTTGGTTATTTGTCTTTAATTTGTACTGCAAAGTGCTCAAAGAAAGTGCACATTTTATATAGCCTCAAAAGTAGCCTATGCAAATGCTTCATAGTGTGTAACTACTTTATTGAAAGTGGTAAGATGAGAGATTATTAATAAACCACTTAGTCACGTCGACAATTCATCTAGTACCCCCGTAACTCAGTTTTTGGCTGGTCCTTCAAAAAGCTTGCCTGCTGATCACAACCATGGCAAAAGAACAAAGGCGGTATTATATCCAGCTAAACGTGCCATCCAGATGTTAGCAATTCAGCCAGGCTCAATTTGGGGTTTTGGGGGGGGTCGATGGATATACTCAAGTTTATTAAAGCTCCTCAGCTGAGACTCAACAAACTCTTGCTGGTTTGTAGTTAAATACCACAGTGTGTAGACTGTTCTTGAAATGTAACGTCCTTAGAGAAGGACTTTGTTTAAAACCTGGCACGGTTTATTCCCTCCAAAAGCTTTGTTTTCCTGTTACCTTCCATGAAAGCACCTCATTGTTTTTATTCTTACGGGCTAAATGTGCCAAACTATGCGAAAGACTCAAGCGTAGCAAAGTACATTTTAGGACCCCCGAGGGATTTTAGGGAGCAAGATTTGGAGATTTCACTGTGAATTCACTCGCTTTCTTCCAAAACCTCAGGTTATTGTTTTACTGGGGTGGGGAACGAAGGTTTGTTTTCCTTCCTCCGTCGTCCCAGATGGGAGATTCGGTGAGGAAACAGTTCTCCTCTGTGTTTGGCAGATGGGAGGTCTTTCTTGGCTTGGTTTGATTGGGTTGTTTGTGTACTTTGCATTTGTTTTGCACCTTAATTTTCCCTCAGCACAAGGTTTAAATATATATCCACACTCTGTAGCTCAAGAGAATACCAGGTCAAAACTATACCTTTAGTAAAACATTTGCTTCTGTAAGATGAGCGTAACTTCATGTCTTTGATTGGAGAAAGCGAGAGGGAGCTACAAACGTCTTATCTCCTTTGGTGGCCAGCTGTGTGGAATGTGTAACCTCACTCTTATCAATTTTCATGGTGTCAAATCAAGGCCCAAGCCTTTGGATAACCACCTGCATGCCTTCAAGCCTCGACAATGGCTTGGTCACCAGCTAATCTTCTTAGTAACTTCTGTATACAGTATTCAGATGCTTAAAAGGCTTAGTTCACCCAAATGACTTCCATTCATTTTATTTCATTTGAAGAATGCTTCAGCTGCGTATGTCCTTATTATGAAAGTCAATGGGACCCAAAAACCTCAAAGGACAAAAGGTGATCCAAAGGACTCGTCTGATATATTAGAAGTATTTTGAAGCAACATGATCACTTTCTATGAAGAACAGATCAAAATGTAAGGCTTAAAGGACAAATCCAGGGAATTTTTAAGATTATCTTGATCGTTATACCTTTGTGAGTAGCAGTCTATAGAAAAAAAACCCTTGCAACTGCTTGCAACACAGAGCTATTAATGCCCCGAGGCCCCCCCCAGCTACAACAGCAGTTATGGGGCCATGAACATAAAGGGTGTATTTGTGTCTCTTAACAGACAAAAAATGCAATTAAAATGTCTGTCCGACATGAACAGGGCCCTTACATGACAACGAGATGTGTTTAGCCACTTAGCCATTGTTTAAATTCATCTAAACAGTGTGTTAGACGGCTAGCTGTATCTCGTGCTGAAGTTCCATGGGAATGCAGTTGTAGCCGGAAAAAAAGGCAAATAGTCCAGTTGGGAAGAGCGTTGTGCGTGTAAAGCGTGATTATTTTATTACTGCACATCTTTCCTCAAGCCTTGTGTGCCCAAATGGAAGGATAAATAAAGTTTGGATTACCTCCACAGCGGTTGCACCCGTCTTCGTCCACAGAATGGCATTTTTCCTCGCTGTGCTGTGTTGTATCTGTGTAAGTGTGTTGTATCATCCTTGTGAAAGCGTTTGCTGAAAATTTTCACATTCTGTTGCCACAATTCGGAAAGGCACAAACGTGAACCATTTCTTCTTCACTTGTGAGCCCGATCGGATCTTCACTCTTGTCCAGTTCACGAACAAATCGTTCTTTTTAACCGGTTCTTTTTAGTGAACCATTTCAACAAATCGGACTGAATCGTTCTAAACGGATCGCGTCTCAAATCAGCACTGATCCAGGGCCGTGCACAGGGGGTTGGCCCGGTGGCTAGAGCCACTGCCCCTTTGCCCTCATCGGAGAAGGTGCCCCTCTTGCCCCCTTCCCTCCCTCACCCTCAGAGGATTCCCATAAAAGCGTAATAAAAGCATTCTTTTCTGCTAAAAATCCACTAATTCTACTAATCCGTTCCGTGTTTTCCCGCTCGCTCCACAGCATCGCTCAAAGTCTGCGGCTGTGTCTGTCTTTTAAGTAAATAATCTGAAAACATTGAATGAATGAGATCCCATAGTAATTTAATAAAGTTTTATCGTTGTAACAACTTAATATATTTGTATTATATGATTATTATCATATTTTTATTATAAATAGGATGTTACCTCTAAGTTGGACACCCAACATAAGATATTTACCAGCTGAATCTTAACCATGTCATGTCAACAAATGGAAGTCAGTCAGCTGTTTATTATCATGTTAAATATGCCTTTGACCCTAAATATCATAGTTTACATATTCTGTTATTAAAAAACTGTTGCGTATGATTTACATAAATCATAAACAAGACCTTCGTCTCAAAATATATTTAATAATTTTAGTGATTCTCATTTGCTACTTAAATCTCCAATAAAAAAAATTAATAGAAAAATGCCAAATTAGCCCAGAATCAACTTTTTGGAAAAATAATTAGAACAAAATAAATGTAATTAGCACTAAAGCCTAATAATTGTATTTACAGTATGATTGTAAAAGGTTTGTTAATCATTCTCTATATTAATATTGATACTCAAACCCCTTATAGTGCCCCCCTTTTATTTGGTTTGGGCCACTGCCCCTCAGAATGTCTGTGCATGGCCCTGCGATCACACTTTTCTTTAGTTGCTCACTTTCTGACATGAGTGACAGTCCCTCTGAATAGAAATAAACTAATGTCTTGAATCATATGTTGTAACTCCAACCGTTCACTGAACTGAGACATGTTTTGCTGAGAGAGCTGATGAACTCACGAGTCGCTGATACTGAGCATGCGCGTGTAACTGAACGAGCAGCAGTCCTCAGATCAGCAGGACAGAATCGAAAACAGTTTCTTTCGGACACATTCGATACTAGGGATGGGACGATACACTTAAACTCACGATACGATGCACCTCGATATGCCAAGGTTACGATACGATATGTCACGATACGATCTCAAATTATTATTTTTTCTTTCCAAATCTGTGATATTTTTTTTTTACCAGCTAAGTAATGTACTTAAATGAAAGGTAGGATTTTTCTCTTTTTTTGCAATTTGGTTCTATGTTGTTTTAAAAAAAAGGAGAATTTTTAGAAGTCCGCGACCACATCTTAAACAGGGGTGCCAATAATTGTGGAGGGCACTGTAGGGCTGTCAATCGATTAAAATATTGAATCGCGATTAACTGCATGATTGTCATGAGTTAACTCGCGATTAATTCCAATTTAATCACACCTTTTTAGCAATTGTAAATGTCTCTTAAATTAAGTTTAAATTAAGTTTTTAATACTCTAATCAACATAGGTATGGACAAATATGCATTCTTTATGCAAATGTACATTTATTATTAGTGAAACCATACTTATTCAATAATAATCAATACAGCATGAAGACTAGACATATCAAAGGTCATAGATATGTTTATCTAAGAAATTGTTCATGTCTCTCAAGCCTAAACTTAAAAATAATGAGTAAGTAGTGATTTCTCTCATTTTAACAATATAAAGGGAGTTTTTACACTGGCAGTTTAATTCAGAACAGGGCAAAGTTCGTATGAAAAATTGTTAAAGTGTACCAGTGAGCGAACCAGAACCATACCATACCTGGAGGAGGTCCATATTACACGAGTAGGAATATAGTGCGGCCCCTTTAAGAGATCCGCATTCCCTACTGAACTGCCTTTGCGTGTGCGCGTCGAACTGGTCCGCGATTCACGTGGACAGTGTGAAGAACACGGACGACTCGGGAGCGCGCTTGTTCAGGAAAGTAACCTGTGCATTCGTTTTAGCCGATTGTAATGTATTTAGTTCAATAAAACACGTGTCCAGTAAAGCCTAGTTCAGACTGCACGATTTTCAAACTCGTCGGGTCACTGCTCTATTCACACTGCATGACTATCTGGGGTAGCATTCAGTCACTGCTGTGTTCACACTGCACGATGGTTTGACGACAGAGGAGTTCACACTGCATGACTGAACAAGAGGAAGAATCGCCGACAACTCCCTCTCTCTCCCGTGCGCAAACTACGGTTCCCAAACACACGTGCGATGTGACAAGTAAACAACGCGAGATCACACGTGCGTCAGACATAGACCGTAAAAAAATATGGACGACTCGACATCATCCGTTTCCGCTTGGCAGATTTGAAGCTTTCAGACGGCCTTGCACGGCGCGGACATCTTGGGACCGAGTCTGCGCAGTAGCGATTTCGGGACCGGAGTTGCGCAGTAGAGCGCAGGAAGTAGTTCTCCCGCGAGACTTGGAATTGTTATTAAAAATGATAAACTGCACAAAGTTTGCTTCAAATTGTATGTGTGCTGATTTGTGGAGAAAAAGAAAAAAGATTATGGCGGAAGAAATTGTTGGAGAGACAGAGGGAGCCAGGATTTTGTTCTGCAAAAACAGTTTGAGGTAAATAAATAATTTTGTAATGCGCTGCTGCTGTGGCTGGATGTGCAAATGTTTGGCCTTTGTTTCTGTTTGATAGAATTGTAAATATATCTATTAAAATACTGATATTCTGCTCTATAACTCCTCCCTGAACGTCCTGCTGCCCTGTATCTCACTCTTTCATTGGCTGTCGGTCATCACCGATGTAATTTTCAGTCAGAACGCTGTTCACACAGCAGGAGTTTGAATCGCCGACAGCTCCAGATATTTAGCATGCCAAATATCTCACCGGCGTCGGCGACTCGTCGGCGATTCTCTATGATCGCGTCTTTGATTATTCACACTGCGTGATTGTCACTCGCGTGCACGAGCACCGATTTGCCTGTGATCTCGGGCATTTGTCGGCGATTTCGCAAAACCTGTCGGCGACTCAAAATCGGGGCAAAAATCGGGCAGTGTGAACTAGGCTTAAGCGGGGTGATGGTGTTAATGATTTACCTCAGACATGAGCGAGAGTGAGCTGCAGTGCATCGCGCTCAGACTGCAGAGAATGTGCTCAGTGAAAAAACGCCCTTTTCTTTCTGGAGTCAGAATAAAAGTTAAACAGAAAATATGGTAGTTTATGTAGGCAATAACTGCATTTTTGGTTTAGAATATTAATGCTAATGTCAACCATTTTCTTTCTCTATTAATGTTTGCTGCTAGTGCTACATACTTTGTCTGACTGCTCTCACTTTTTCCAACTACGGGCTCAGATCAGACAGAAAATGCGCGCTGCGTTTTGTTATGTCTGCCACACACACACACACACACACACACACACACACACACACACACATATATACGATACACTAAATTATTTATATACTACGCAAATCATGCAGCAGTGCAATCTATCTTTATTTCGCGATCCATTTTTTTCGACCTCGATGCGTTTCGTCACGTTTTGTATCGCGATATTTCGTCAAACGATATTTTGTCCCATCCCTATTCGATACCGAGAACTGACGAACCGATGAGCAGAGCCTCTTTACACACACGACGCTCTTCCCAACTGGACTATTTGCCTTTTTTACGGCTACGACTGCATTACCACGGGACTTCAGCGCGGGACTACAGCAAACTAAAACATTATTTAGAAGAATTGGCTGAACACATCTCGTTGTCATGTAAGGGCCCTGTTCATGTCGGACAGACATTTTAATTGCATTTTGTGTCTGTTAAGAGGCACAAATACACCCTTTACATCGATGCCCCCATAACTGCCGTTTTAGCGTGGGGGGGGGGGGGGGGGGGGGCATTTGGTTACACACAGTGAGGTTTATCAGTACATTTTTGATCTGTCCATTTAAAGTGATTGTAATGTGCCATCCATCCTTTTCTCCTGCCATCCTTCCTTCTTTCTCCATCTGTCCATTCATACCTTTATGCCATTCCATCCTTCTCTTTCTCTATCCAACCCTTTCTCTTGCCATCCTTATCTTTCTCCATCCATCCACCCATCCATCTTGCCATTCATCCATCTCTTTTTCCATCCTTCCATCTCTTTTACATGCCATCCATCCCTCATCCCATCAATCCTTCTCTTTTTCCATCCATCTATTCCTTTTACATGCCATCCATAAATCCATCCATCCATCCATCTATCATCCATCCATCTTTCTCCATCCATCCATCCCTTTTACATGACATCCATCCCTCATTCCATCCATCCTTCTCTTTATCCATCCATCCATCCATCCATCCATCCATCCATCCCTTTCTCATACAATCAATCCTTCTCTTTCACCATCCATCATCCCTTTTACATGCCAACCATCCTTCATCCCATTCACCCTTCTGTCTCCATCCATCCCTTTTACATGCCATCCATCCCTCATCCCATCCATCCTTCTCTTTATCCATCCATCCATCCATCCATCCATCCATCCATCCATCCATCCATCCATCCATCTCATGCCATCCTTCTTTCTCCATCCATCCATCCATCCATCCATCCATCCATCCATCCATCCATCCATCCATCCATCCATCCATCAATTAGGGCTGCACGATTAATCGAAATCGAACCGCAACCACGATTTGGCTTGTGTGCGATTATGAAAGCTCAAATCTGCGATTTTA
Source organism: Pseudorasbora parva (assembly GCF_024679245.1). Lineage (NCBI taxonomy): Eukaryota > Metazoa > Chordata > Actinopteri > Cypriniformes > Gobionidae > Pseudorasbora > Pseudorasbora parva. The sequence continues at coordinate 11,929,194 of NC_090196.1, read as the reverse complement.
ATTAAATAAATAAATGCTCAGTGTGTTAGCGAAGAGCGGCTCTGTGATAAACGCTGCTCCGTCTGAAAGACTGCGAGTTTGAGTCCCTTATAACGTGCGTTTAAAAAAGCAACAGGAGTCAAACCTCTTCACAAACTAGTGAAGCGTTCATAAACCTGTTCAACAAAAGACAACGTTTAATCACATGTTTTACCTCACTTCATATCGTCAGGCGAGTGTTTGTGAGCTGATGTGGCTTTTCATCAGAGTGAGGCAGACGATGCGTTATTTTATAGTATTCTATGTCAATCAGCACTGCATTATAATACACTTTATTATTATGAAAATACCCTTGACGACTTGAAGAACTCAAATACACCATATTTTGCTGCAGTCGTGTTTATTGTCGTCATGTTTAATCAAAGCGTCTCTATCTTCTGTTTACATCGCGTTAGCCTCACATCATGGATTTCCTGAAAACTAAGGTCAATTACTTCTCTGAGGCAAATGTGGCGGTTTCCGTTCGAGGGCGCCCTCTGGCTTTCAGTATGAATTAAAAACTTGTGGGTAATCAATAATTAGAAAACTTAATAAACTTAAAAAAATTATACATGTGTTGGACAATCCATGTTTTTCTTCAATGTACAGGAGTTTTTTTCCCCCACAGTGGATGCACAAGAGGTTCATATTTCATATTAAAGACAGACTTTAAGAATAACTCCTTAGGCTTAGACCTTTCTAATGTTTTTTAGTCATAGGCTGTCTGCATATTAATAGGTAACCCAGCAGTTTTTTTTCTTTTGTAAAATAAGACTTCTGTAAAATATTACAAAAATAATAATAATTATTAGTATTATATTGTTATATTTATTCTGACGTACTCTTTTTTTATTTTTAATTATGAAAATGTTATTGTAATGGTAATATTTCTTATTTAAAAATTTTTTTTTTTAGCAGTAATAATAATCATAATTATTATTATTATTCACATTAATATAAAAACACAAAATGTTATATACACACACTTTTCATGTGTAAAAAATTATAATAACAATAATCGCATTTTAAATCGCAATCGCAATTTTACCCAGAATAATCGCAATTATATATTTTCACCAAATCGTGCAGCCCTAACATCAATCCTTCTCTTTCTTCATCCATCCATCCATCCATCCATCCATCCATCCATCCATCCATCCATCCATCCATCCATCCATCCATCCATCCATCCATCCACCCATCCATCCATCTATCCATCCATCCATCCATCCATCTTTTACATGCCATCCATCCCTCATCCCATCAACCCTTCTCTTTCTCCACCCATCCATCTCTCATGCCATCCCTCCTTCTCTTTCTCAATCTCTCCATCCTTCCCTTTCTCAATCCATCCATCAATTTATCATACCATCAGTCTTTTCCTTTTCCATCTATCATTCATCCATCCATTAATTTTACGTGCCATCCATCCTTCTTTTTCTCCATCCATCCATCCATCCATCCATCCATCCATCCATCCATCCATCCATCCATCCATCCATCCATCCATCCATCCATCCATCCATCCATCCATCCATCCATCCATCCCTTTTACATGCCATCCTTCCCTCATGCCATCCATCCATCAATCCATCAATCCATCCATCCATCCATCCATCCATCCATCCATCCATCCATCCCTTTTACATGCCATCCTTCCCTCGTGCCATCCATCCATCCTTTTTACATCCATCCTTTTTACATGCCATCCTTCCCTCATGCTATTCATCCTTATCTATCTCCATCCATCCCTTTTACATGCCATCCAGCCTTCTCTTTCTCCATCCATTCATACATCCCTTTTACATGCCATCCATCCTTCTCTTTTTCTATCTATCCAGCCATTCCTGCCGATATTTTTAGGGCCCAAGCCCTGAAAGGGCGCAGAGCCCTATTGTTCTTCTAAGGATTATTAGGGCCCAAGCCCTGAAAGGGCGCAGAGCCCTATTGTTCTTCTAAGGATTATTTTTAGGGCCCAAGCCCTGAAAGGGCGAAGAGCCCTATTGTTCTTCTAAGGATTATTTTTTTTTGTTATTATTTATTATTTTTTTACGCGACTATTTGGGCATTTTTGGGGCCCTTCCCATGCTCGAAAACTCTTGAAACTTTGCACACGCATCAGAATGCGCGGCCATCAGGGCCGGGCTGAGGCTGGGACCCGGGCGTGGCAGTGGGGCTCGACAGCGCCCCCTAAAGTGGGGTCTGAAAACGGGGTCTATAAATCAAACACACTTGCACGTACATATATGAAACTCGGTACACATATAGAGCTCATCGGGCCGAACAACTTTCGTGCTCTAAGTTAAGCGTCAGCCCAACAGGAAGTGAGCTATTATGGGTTGTTCGGAAAACGCATGCTGTGGAATTTGCGATACTCCTCCTAGACGATTCACCCGATCAGCACCAAACTCGGTCAGCATGAAGTCAACACACTGAGGATGCTAAATTGCGAGCAACTTTTTGATATCTCAAACGGTTTGGCCGTGGCAAAGAGATGAATTTATGGCGAGAAAAGGGAAACAGGAAGTGTGTTATAACTTTTGCATACATTAATTCATTTTGATGAAACTTCAGCTGTGTGTTCGTTATAAGAGGCCGATCACATGGATATGACTTTTGTGAGTCAAAGTTATAGCGCCACCAACTGGCAGTGGGAAGTGTCACTTTTGTCCAAAGCGGGGGGTTAGTTTTATCTACATTCACCAAACTCGGTATATATATTGTACTTTTCGAGCCGGACAACTTTCTAATTTACAGTCATTAGCTCTGACCAACAGGAAGTCAGATAATTTGGTTGGAAGATAACACAAAGTGGAAAGCGAGCTCTGAGTTTTTACCTTCTCCTCAAAAGCGATTCATTCAATCTCCTCCAAACTCGGACAACATGAAGTAAATATACAGAAGATGCTAAAATGCGAACGGTTATTGGATATCTCAAACGGTGTTCCCGTAGCAAAAGCCTAAAAAACACAAAATAAGCACACAAGTGCCTGGTTCATAAATAAGGCTATACTCCCACCTGCTGGTTATTCTATATATCACACGCTGTTTTTCTGTTTTTTTTTTTCCTGTTTTTTCAACACTTATACTCTCCCTTAAATGACCAGTAGAGGGCAATATTGTATAAGTTTTCAAGCAAAAAACCTTGCCTGTGTGTGTGTGTGTGAATGGTTTTCTAGTCTGGTGGGGACTTAAACCTGAATGCACACAGACTCATGGGGACTTCCCAATGGGTACAAAAGCTTATAAATCAGACAGAATGAGTTCTTTTGAGGAAAGTTTTGTGTGATGGGTAGGTTTAGGGGCAGGAACAGTGTAGGATGACAGAATATATGGTTTGTACAGCATAAAAACCATTACGTCTATGAGTCCCCAGAAAGATAGTGAACCAGACATGAGTGTGTGTATGTGTGTGTGTTTGTGGGTGGGTGTATGTGTTGTGGATGGGGGATGGTGGATGGGCTTAACTGATAAGAGTTGCCTGCAGCATACTTCATCATTACTACTGTGTGTGTGTGTGTGTGTGTGTGTGTGTGTGTGTGTGTGTGTGTGTGTGTGTGTGTGTGTGTGTGTGTGAGCCACTCTTCTGTCTAAAAAGATTACCTCCCAATGCTGTGCTTTGGCCTGCATTAAAGGATAAAACATTTTATTCTGGGTTTGAATAAAAATAATAATGTATAAAACCAGTTTATTTGTAGGGCTTTGACAATATTGTTTTATATAATTAGTTAAATAATTGTGTTAATACAAATAAATATTAATAGAAAAATATAAATATAAAAAAACATTACTAACAAAAGAAAAAAACACATTTAATTGTCTTTTGAAACTTTTCCCCACAGTTTAGACTTTACTATTATTGTTTTGCTGAAAATCATGTTTAATCTAAATCTCTCTCTCTCTCTCTCTCTCTCTCTCTCTCTCTCTCTCTCTCTCTCTCTCTCTCTCTCTCTCTCAGTATGTATGTGTGTGTGTGTGTGTGTGTGTGTGTGTGTGTGTGTGTGTGTGTTTGGAGGGGGATGGTGCCAGCTTCATTTTGATTGTGAAAAGATTAGCTCATTGCTGTGTGCTTTGGCAAGCATTAAAGGATAAAAAAATATATTATTCTGGGTTACAATAAAAATATAGAACCAGTTAATTTGTAACAATAGAAAAAACACATTTGAGTTTCCTTTTCAAACAATGAAGTTTGTGTAACCTAAAAATAAGCAGATTAATGCCTTTTATTTGTGGATGAAAATGAGAGCAAATGATATAGAATAACAAGAAGGTGGGAGTATAGCCTTAGTTATGAACCAGGTTGGATATGTCCTTGAGAACACAGTTTTAAAGATAAAACTATTGTTATTGCAAAACAGTGTTTCCAGACAGTGAAGAAGAAAAAAAAAAACTTTCTCCCACTGTTTAGATTATTATTTTTTTGTTTCTTTCAAATCTTGTTTCTTTCGGAATTAGACTCTGTCTCTCTGTCTGTCGTTCCCCTCCCCCCTCACTCTCCCTCTCTGAATTTCACTCTGTTTGGGTTGTTTGTGTGTGTGTGTGTGTGTGTGTGTGTGTGTGTGTGTGTGTGTGTGTGTGTGTGTGGTCACCTTGTCTCTTGATTGTCATAATTTAAACCTTCATATCACAAATAACTATCACTTTAGTGTGAAAAATAAGTTTAAAAAAAAACAAAAAATATACTATATCTTTAATTAAATACTGGCCTTTTGAACTTACAACATTTTGAGCTGCAAAATATACATTTGCACATAATTGAAAGTGACCCATTATATCCTAATACATTAAAAAAAAAAATCTATATTTAAATTTCATAATAGGTGTGGCTTGTGGTCATAGGGGTACCAGCTGCTGTGATACATGTGGCATATTAGAGCAATTTTCAAATATTCTCCTGTTTAAATGCATATTGCCTGTCGTGCACATTCTCAGCGGTATAAAAACATGCTGCATGTTTTAGAGAGGTCGACTTTGACCAGTAAATATGGCATATTCAGATGACTTTGATATCGTTATTTTAAATTTAATTACATTTAAACATTTAAAAGTGGCTGTTTATAATACACTTCCATAAAATGTATGCAGGCATATTCCTCTTACCTGACACTGATATTAAAATAATTTTTGCGGTTTCTGTGATTTGGCTTTATTTTTTATTTTTTTATTTTAAAAAAATATTGAATGCCACACATATTGAAATAAAAACAAGCATGCTTTTTGCTGCATAAAATTGGTGAACAATCACAAGCTACGGTAGGTCAAAAACACATAAAGAGAAGTGTAAGGATAATACAACTTCAGCATTTGGACAGTGTTCTGCACTCATTTTGAAATTGACATTTGACATCATCTGACATAAAATTAATGAATAAAATGTAATTGATCTCATAGATGTGACTGTTGTGGTTCCTGGTCATAGCATCACCAGTTTCTGCAGTTAATGAGGTGAATTCAAATGACTTTGACATAGTCCCTTTATTTATTTTTTCCCATATTAAATGCCTATTGGCCTGCTGCGCACAGTTAAGCTGATGCCACCGGGGTGGCGGTGCCCCCGGCTTGGGCCCGCCATCGCTGCTCGCAGCTTTAATTTTTTTTCTTTGTTATTATTTATTATTTTTTTACGCGACTATTTGGGCATTTTTGGGGCCCTTCCCGTGCTCGAAAACTCTTGAAACTTTGCACACGCATCAGAATGCGCGGCCATCAGGGCCAGGCTGAGGCTGGGACCCGGGCGTGGCAGGGGGGCTCGACAGCGCCCCCTAAAGTGGGGTCTGAAAACGGGGTCTATAAATCAAACACACTTGCACGTACACATATGAAACTCGGTACACATATAGAGCTCATCGGGCCGAACAACTTTCGTGCTCTAAGTTATGCGTCAGCACAACAGGAAGTGAGCTATTATGGGTTGTTTGGAAAACGCATGCTGTGGAATTTGCGATACTCCTCCTAGACGATTCACCCGATCAGCACCAAACTCGGTCAGCATGAAGTCAAGACACTGAGGATGCTAAATTGCGAGCAACTTTTTGATATCTCAAACGGTTTGGCCGTGGCGAAGAGACGAATTTATGGCGAGAAAAGGGAAACAGGAAGTGTGTAATAACTTCTGCATACATTAATTCATTTTGATTAAACTTCAGCTGTGTGTTCGTTGTAAGAGGCCGATCACATGGATATGACTTTTGTGAGTCAAAGTTATAGCGCCACCAACTGGCAGCAGGAAGTGTCACTTTTGTCCAAAGAGGAGGGTTAGTTTTATCTACATTCACCAAACTCGGTATATATATAGTACTTTTCGAGCCGGACAACTTTCTAATTTACAGTCATTAGCTCTGACCAACAGGAAGTCAGATAATTTGGTTGGAAGATAACACAAAGTGGAAAGCGAGCTCTGAGTTTTTACCTTCTCCTCAAAAGCGATTCATTCAATCTCCTCCAAACTCGGACAACATGAAGTAAATATACAGAAGATGCTAAAATGCGAACGGTTATTGGATATCTCAAACGGTGTTCCCGTAGCAAAAGCCTAAAAAACACAAAATAGGGACACACGTGCCTGGTTCATAAATAAGGCTATACTCCCACCTGCTGGTTATTCTCTATATCACACTGGCTGTTTTTCTGTTTTTTTTTTCTGTTTTTTCAACACTTATGCTCTCCCTTAAATGACCAGTAGAGGGCAATATTGTATAAGTTTTCAAGCAAAAAACCTTGCCTCTCTGGGTGTGTGAATGGTTTTCTAACCTGGTGGGGACTTAAACCTGAATGCACACAGACTCATTGGGACTTCCCAATGGGTACAAAAGCTTATAAATCAGACAGAATGAGTTCTTTTGAAGAAAGTTTTGTGTGATGGGTAGGTTTAGGGGCAGGAGCAGGATGACAGAATATATGGTTTGTACAGCATAAAAACCATTACATCTATGAGTCCCCAGAAAGATAGTGAACCAGACATGAGTGTGTGTGTATGTGTGTGTGTTTGTGGGTGGGTGTGTGTGTGTTGTGGATGGTGGATGGGCTTAACTGATAAGAGTTGCCTGCAGCATACTTCAGCATTACTACTGTGTGTGTGTGTTCGTGTGTGCGTGCGTGCGTGTGTGTGTGTTCTTTTTTCTAGCCTGGTGGGGACTTCAACCTGAATGCACACATACTCATGGGGACACGTGTCACTGATTTCTACAGTGTGTGTGTGTGTGTGTGTGTGAGCCACTCTTCTGTCTAAAAAGATTACCTCTCAATGCTGTGCTCTGGCCTGCATTCAAGGATAAAAAAAAATTATTCTGGGTTTGAATAAAAAAATGAATGTATAAAACCAGTTTATTTGTAGGGCATTGACAATATTGTTTTATATAATTAGTTAAATAATTGTGTTAATACAAATAATTATTAATAAAAAATATAAATATAAAAAAACATTACTAACAAAAGAAAAAACCCATTTAATTGTCTTAAAAAAAAAAAAAAAAGTAGTGTGTGTAACTTAAAAATGAGAAGAATAATGCCTTTTGTTTAAGGACAAAAATGAGAACCAATGAGCTACCGGTATATAGAATAACCAGAAGTTGGAAGTGTAGCCTTATTTAGTAACCAGGTTGGATATGTCCTAGGGAACACTGTTTTGAAGATAAAACTATTGTTGTTATTGCAGAACAGTGTTTTCAGACAGTGAAATAAAAACAATGATCTCTCACTGTTTAGATTTTGTGTCTGTCATTCCCCTCCCCCCTCACTCTCCCTCTCTCAGGATCACTCTATGTGTGTGTGTGGAGGGGGTCTCTCTCCCTCTCTCAGGATCACTCTATGTGTGTGTGTGTGTGTGTGTGTGTGTGTGTGTGGAGGGGGTCTCTCTCACTCTGTGTGTGTCGCCTTGTTTCTTGTTTTTTTCATAATTTAACCCTTTCATATCATAGGCTATCAGCAATATCTATCACTTTATTGTGAAAAATAAGTTTAAAAAATGTATTATATATATATATATATATATATATATATATATATATATATATATAAAACACTGGTCTTCTGAACTTACAATATTTTGAGCTGCAAAAAATGCATTTGCACATAATTGAAAGTGACCTATTATATCCTAATACTTTTAATTGTTTTCTATAACATGGGCTTTAAAGAAGGTCATGTGCTGTGTTTGCAACGATCACGTATGACACCTCTTTAAACTAATTATTTATTGATAGAATTCAAATGGATTCAAAAAAATAATTTCACATGATCTTATAAAAGTGGCTGTTTATAATAAACTTCTATAAATGATATGCACGCATATTACTCTTACCTGACACTGATATTATAATCATTGTTGCGGTCTCTGTGATTTGGCTTAATTTATTTTTAAGAGAAGTGTAAGGATAATACAACTTCAGCATTTGGACAGTATTCTGCACTCATTTTGAAATTGACATTTGACATCATCTGACATAAAATTAATGAATAAAATGTAATTGATCTCATGGATGTGACTGTTGTGGTTCCTGGTCATAGCAGCACCAGTTGCTGCAGTTAATGAGGTGAATTCAAATGACTTTGACATAGTCCCTTTATTTATTTTTTCCCATATTAAATGCCTATTGCCTGCTGTGCACAGTTAAGCTGATGCCACCGGGGTGGCGGTGCCCCCGGCTTGGGCCCGCCATCGCTGCTCGCAGCTTTAATTATTATTTATTATTATTTTTTTACGCGACTATTTGGGCATTTTTGGGGCCCTTCCCGTGCTCGAAAACTCTTGAAACTTTGCACACGCATCAGAATGCGCGGCCATCAGGGCCGGGCTGAGGCTGGGACCCGGGCGTGGCAGGGGGGCTCGACAGCGCCCCCTAAAGTGGGCTCTGAAAACGTGGTCTATAAATCAAACCAACTTGCACGTACATATATGAAACTCGGTACACATATAGAGCTCATCGGGCCGAACAACTTTCGTGCTCTAAGTTATGCGTCAGCCCAACAGGAAGTGAGCTATTAGGGGTAGTTGAACGCATGCTGTGGAACGCATGCTGTGGAATTTGCGATACTCCTCCTAGACGATTCACCCGATCAGCACCAAACTCGGTCAGCGTGAAGTCAAGAAACTGAGGATGCCAAATTGCGAGCAACTTTTTGATATCTCAAACGGTTTGGCCGTGGCGAAGAGACGAATTTATAGCGAGAAAAGGGAAACAGGAAGTGTGTTATAACTTCTGCATACATTAATTCATTTTGATGAAACTTCAGATGTGTGTTCGTTGTAGGAGGCCGATCACATGGATATGACTTTTGTGAGTCACAGTTATAGCGCCACCAACTGGCAGCAGGAAGTGTGTCACTTTCAAAATTGCTTTAAATCCCCATCTTATTTTCACCCGATTCACTTCAAACTTCATCATTATAATGTCAAAACATGGCAGATATAGACATATGAATGGATTCCTGATTCTTGAAATACTGTTGTCATGGCAACGTGTCAAAGTCTAATAATCTTTTTATGTGTTTTTGAGACTCTTAGCATGCTTGAAATTGCATGAAACTCAACACACACATCTGACATGCTGTCCAGAAGATGCAAGCAAAGATTCAGAAACGGGCGTGGTAGAGGGGCTCAATAGCGCCATCTTTTGTCCAAAGTGGGGGGTTAGTTTTATCTACATTCACCAAACTCGGTATATATATTGTACTTTTCGAGCCGGACAACTTTCTAATTTACTGTCATTAGCTCTGACCAACAGGAAGTTAGATAATCTGGTTTGAAAATGAGAAAAAGTTGAAAGCGAGCTCTGAGTTTTTACCTTCTCCTCAAAAGCGATTCATTCAATCTCCTCCAAACTCGGACAACATGAAGTAAATATACAGAAGATGCTAAAATGCGAACGGTTATTGGATATCTCAAACGGTCTTCCTGTAGCAAAAGCCTAAAAAACACAAAATAAGCACACCAGTGCCTGGTTCATAAATAAGGCTATACTCCCACCTGCTGGTTATTCTATATAATCACAGTTTTTTTTTCTTTTTTTTTCTCAACACTTATGCTCTCATTTAAATGACCAGTAGAGGGCAATATTGTATAAGTTTTCAAGCAAAAAAACTTGCCTCTGTGTGTGTGTGTGTGTGTGTGTGTGTGTGTGAATGTTTTTTTTAGCCTGGTGGGGACTTAAACCTGAATGCACAAAGACTCATGGGGACTTCCCAATGGGTACAAAAGCTTATAAATCATACAGAATGAGTTATTTTGAAAATGTGAAAATGCAGAAAGTTTTGTGTGATGGGTAGGTTTAGGGTAGGAGCAGTGTAGGAGGAAAGAATATATGGTTTGTACAGTATAAAAACCATTAAGTCTATGGTGAGTCCCCAGAAAGATAGCACACCAGAGACCAGACATGTGACTCTGACTGTGTGTGTGTGTGTGTGTGTGTGTGTGTGTGTGTGTGTCTGATGGGGGATGGGTGCCAGTTGCATTTTGATGAGGAAAAGATTAGCTCTTTTATTGCTGTGTGCTTTGGCCAGCATTAAAGGATAAATATATATATATTTATATTTCTGGGTTTGAATAAAAAAATGGAAAAAGTATGGAACCAGTTAATTTGTAGAGCATTGACAATATCGTTTTATATAATTAGTTTCGTAATTGTGAAAATACAAATATAAAAAGACCTTTAGATAAATACTAAAGTCAACTCGGTCAACATGAAACAAAGGACACTGAAGATTTGACAGGCATTGACAATATTTTTTATATAATTAGTTTAATAATTGTGTTAATACAAAGAAGGTGGGAGTATAGCCTTATTTATGAACACGGCTGGATAAGTCTTTGAGAAAAATGTATAAAAATAAAACACTTGGCTAGTTTTATCTATAGTCACCAAACACAGAAAGAATAAAAATGTAAAATGAATGTACTTTTTGTATTTTTTTTATCAATATATTGGTTTTCTTTAACATTTTGTATTTGAAGATTAATTCTTAAAACTAAAATACTAACATAAAAAAAACACATTTGAGTTTCTTTTTCAAATAATTTTCTCCGACCATTTAGATTTTATTATTATTTTTTGTTTAAAATCTTGTTCAATATTCATGTTTTTCTAGCCTGGTGGGGACTTCAACCTGAATGCACACAGACTCATGGGGACTCGTGTCACTGTAGGGACCTAAATTGAGGTCCCAATGGGTACAAAAGCTTATAAATCACACAGAATGAGTTCTTTTGAGAATGTAAATTTAATTTTTTGTTTCAAACCTTGTTCAATCGGAATCAGACTATGCCTCTCTCTTTCTGTCTGTCCTAACCCCCCCCCCACTCTCTCAGGCTCACTCTGTGTGTGTGTGTGTGCGTGTGTGTGTGTGTGCGTGAGTGTGTGGTGGGGGGGGTCTCTCTCACTCTGTGTGTGTGTGTGTGTGTGTGTGTGTGTGTGTGTGTGTGTGTGTGTGTCACCTTGTCTCTTGATTGTCATAATTTAACGCTTTTATATCATAGGCTATCACAAATAGCTATCACTTTGATGTGAAAAATAAGTTAAAAAAACCACACAAAATATAACATATCTTTAAAAAATATACAGGCCTTCTGGACTTACAAAATTGTGCATGTATATTACTCTTACCTGACACTGATATTAAAATTATTTTTGTGGATTCTGTGATTTAGATTTATTTATTTATATTTTTAAAAATATTGAATGCCACACATATTAAAATAAAAACATGCATGCTTTTTACTGCATAAGACTGGTGAACAAATAGAAGCTACGGTAGGTCAAAAACACAAAGAGAAGTGTAAGGATAATACAACTTCAGCATTTGGACAGTATTCTGCACTCATTTTGAAATTGACATTTGACATCATCTGACATAAAATTAGTGAATAAAATGTAATTGATCTCATAGATGTGACTGTTGTGGTTCCTGGTCATAGCAGCACCAGTTTCTGCAGTTAATGAGGTGAATTCAAATGACTTTGACATAGTCCCTTTATTTATTTTTTCCCATATTAAATGCCTATTGGCCTTCTGCGCACAGTTAAGCTGATGCCACCGGGGTGGCGGTGCCCCCGGCTTGGGCCCGTCATCGCTGCTCGCAGCTTTAATTATTATTTATTATTATTTTTTTTACCGACTATTTGGGCATTTTTGGGGCCTTTCCCATGCTCGAAAACTCTTGAAACTTTGCACACGCATCAGAATGCGCGGCCATCAGGGCCGGGCTGAGGCTGGGACCCGGGCGTGGCAGGGGGGCTCGACAGCGCCCCCTAAAGTGGGCTCTGAAAACAGGGTCTATAAATCAAACACACTTGCACGTACATATATGAAACTCGGTACACATATAGAGCTCATCGGGCCGAATAACTTTCGTGCTCTAACTTATGCGTCAGCCCAACAGGAAGTGAGCTATTATGGGTTGTTCGGAAAACGCATGCTCTGGAATTTGCGATACTCCTCCTAGAAAATTGACCCGATCAGCACCAAACTCGGTCAGCATGAAGTCAAGACACTGAGGATGCCAAATTGCGAGCAACTTTTTGATATCTCAAACGGTTAGGCCGTGGCGAAGAGACGAATTTATGGCGAGAAAAAGGAAACAGGAAGTGAGTTATAACTTTTGCATACATTAATTCATTTTGATGAAACTTCAGCTGTGTGTTCGTTGTAAGAGGACGATCACATGGATATGACTTTTGTGAGACAAAGTTATAGCGCCACCAACTGGCAGCAGGAAGTGTGTCCCTTTCAAAATTGCTTTAAATCCCCATCTTATTTTCACCCGATTTACTTCAAACTTCATCAGTATTATGTCAAAACATGGCAGATATAGACATATGAATGGATTCCTGATTCTAGAAAAACTGTTGTCATGGCAACGTGTCAAAGTCTAATAATCTTTTTTGGTGTTTTTGAGACTCTTCACATGCTTGAAATTGCATGAAACTCAACACACACATCAGACATGCTGTCCAGAAGATGCAAGCAAAGATTCAGAAACGGGCGTGGTAGAGGGGCTCAGTAGCGCCATCTTTTGTCCAAAGCGGGGGGGTTAGTTTTATCTACATTCACCAAACTCGGGATATATATTGTACATTTCGAGCCGGACAACTTTCTAATTTACAGTCATTAGCTCTGACCAACAGGAAGTCAGATAATTTGGTTGGAAGATAACAAGAAGTCGAAAGCGAGCTCTGAGTTTTTACCTTCTCCTCAAAAGCGATTCATTCAATCTCCTCCAAACTCGGACAACATGAAGTAAATATACAGAAGATGCTAAAATGCGAACGGTTATTGGATATCTCAAACGGTGTTCCCTTAGTAAAAGCCTAAAAAAGACAAAGTAAGCACACAAGTGCCTGGTTCATAAATAAGGCTATACTCCCACCTGCTGGTTATTCTATATAATCACAGTTTTGTTTTTTGTTTTTTTTTCAACACTTATGCTCTCACTTAAATGACCAGTAGAGGGCAATATTGTATAAGTTTTCAAGCAAAAAACCTTGCCTCTGTGTGTGTGTGAGAATGCTTTTCTAGCCTGCTGGGGACTTAAACCTGAATGCACACAGACTCATGGGGACTTCCCAATGGGTACAAAAGCTTATAAATCAGACAGAATGAGTTCTTTTGAAAATGTGAAAATGCAGAAAGTTTTGTGTGATGGGTTGGTTTAGGGGTAGGAGCAGTGTAGGAGGACAGAATATGGTTTGTACAGCATAAAAATGGGTGGATGGGCTGAACTGATAAGAGTTGCCTGCTGGATACTTTAGCATTACTAGTGTGTGTGTGTGTGTGTGTGTGTGTGTGTGTGTGTGTGTGTGTGTGTGTGTGTGTGTGTGTGTGTGTGTGTGTGTGTGTGTGTTCTTTTTTCTAGCCTGGTGGGGACTTCAACCTGAATGCACACAGACTCATGGGGACACGTGTCACTGATTTCTAGAGTGTGTGTGTGTGTGTGTGTGTGTGTGTGTGTGTGTGTGTGTGTGTGTGTGTGTGAGAGCCACTCTTCTGTCTAAAACAATTACCTCTCAATGCTGTGCTTTGGCCTGCATTAAAGGATTAAACATATTATTCTGGGTTTGAATAAAAAAAATAAATGTATAAAACCAGTTTATTTGTAGGTCATTGACAATATTGTTTTATATAATTAGTTCCCCCCCCCCTCAGGATCACTGTGTGTGTGTGTGTGTGTGTGTGTGTGTGTGTGTGTGTGTGTGTGTGTGTGTGTGTGTGTGTGTGTGTGTGTGTGTGTGTGTGTGTGAAGGGGGTCTCTCTCACTCTGTGTGTCACCTTGTCTCTTGTTTTTTTAATAATTTAACCCTTTCATATCATAGGCTATCACAAATATCTATCACTTTATTGTGAAAAATAATAAAAAAACAATAAAAACACCTCTTTAAACTAATTATTTATTGATAGAATTCAAATGGATTAAAAAAATTAATTTCACATGATTTTATAAAAGTGGCTGTTTATTATAAACTTCCATAAATTTTATGCACACATATTACTCTTCCCTGACACTGATATTAAAATCATTGTTGCGGTCTCTGTGATTTGGCTTAATTTATTTTTAAGAGAAGTGTAAGGATAATACAACATCAGCATTTGGACAGTATTCTGCACTCATTTTGAAATTGACATTTGACATCATCTGACATAAAATTAATGAATAAAATGTAATTGATCTCATAGATGTGACTGTTGTGGTTCCTGGTCATAGCAGCACCAGTTGCTGCAGTTAATGAGGTGAATTCAAATGACTTTGACATAGTCCCTTTATTTATTTTTCCCATATTAAATGCCTATTGGCCTACTGCGCACAGTTAAGTTGATGCCACCGGGGTGGCGGTGCCACCGGCTTGGGCCCGTCATCGCTGCTCGCAGCTTTAATTTGGAGTGTTTTCTCTCTTGGAACGCTTTCAGCTGAGGCCTGCAACTAATTATGGGAGAGTGCATAAATTGCTAGTAATTACATGTAGTATGGCAGCTAGTGCAAGCACAAGCAGAATGAAAGGTTAATCCAAAAGAGTTTAGCAATAGTAGCAACACAACACCATTCCCCAAGAATTTAGCTCATTCTCTGGTTTTGGAGAGACACTAAAACTGGAGCTCAAATCTTGTATCATTTATAATTTTATACTTTCCTGAGACTTTAGGGTTTAACTCAGTTGATTCTTAACAAACAAAGGTAAGGTTTTAGTAACACACAAAACCTTTACAGAGCAAGAGTGTTTCTTTAATCTGTGGTCTGAGTGGTTAAAAGATAGACGTAAGTAGTATATTGATGTGAAATTCTAAATAGAGATGTCACACTTAGAGATGTCACAATTGTACGTATCAGCCACACTCCCTTTAATAATCATGTGGGATGATCTCGTCATGAAGGCAGAGTTGGATCCAACAGTGCCGTCACCAAATGGACAGTCGTTTATCTAAGTGCTTCATTATGACGATTACAAATGGAGCTTGATTGACTTCTGCAGGGCTCGTTTTAGACCGACTAAGTGATCACTTGTGCTCAGCATGATGTGCAGATGATTGAATGGAGTGCTCATGGTGGGGCGGCAATCAAATACAACACTGTCTCTTCCTGATTAAGATTGGTGACCCGCGCAAAACAGTTTAAAATGGCCAATGTAGCTCCAGTACTTCTAAATTTCCACACTTGACGTGGTCGTGTGATGTTCGCTTGTGCTTTTATGACGTCGCCTAGACTCTAGGTCAGAGGTTGTTATAAATAATCATAATTTGTCATTTTTGACCAACAAATGTAAGTTTTATTCTTATGTCAGTTAAAGGTGCAGTATAAAGGATTGACAGGATTGAAATAGGTACTGCAGTCCAAATTCAAAATATTGGAGAGCGTTGTTTCCCCCGCCCCCTCCTCCTCAGAATTGACACTCATGTGTGTTGCCAGCTTGAGGACACGCAAAAGGAAGGAGCACAATTGACAGTTCCACATTTTAATATGATCTCGTTCATAGAGATTTTTACATGTATGCCGAGGCTTTTTAGGTCGGGTAGACTCTGCAATCTCTGACCCAGTTTGTTTGCTGGTTCCCATGATACCTGGAAACCAGCAAACTGTTTTTTTCCACCAACTGGCAACCTGTGGTGTCACTATTGGGTAAAATTGTGGCATGCTGTTTCGCAAAGACCAAAACAAAAACAGACATTCCGACAACTGGCTATATCTTTGTTTTCCTGAGAACCGAGTATGTGAATTTTGCATGTTTCCCAAATATCTGCAAGCATATTATGGTATTTTTATCCTTTAGTAAAGTAAAAAACTTAGATACGGCACCTTTAAAAGACGTAGAGCCATTTTAGCCTTACCGAGCTCTGTGTTTCAGGCTCTTGGGCTTTTCTATTTGTCCTGCTCTTGGATTGTAAAAAAGACCACACACTATGGTCTTGTGATCTGATTCATTGTTACAGGGGTGTCATTGTTATAGAGGTCAATATTTAAATGACGTATATTTTCATATTACATCTTGTACTATGACAACCTCGGTTCCCTTGTGATTTTGGCTAATATAGTCAAACGTATATGCAGCAGACGTGAAGTCATCCGTTAACTGGGCTTCCTTGCTTCAGTGATCGCTCCTGGAAAAAAGTCAGAATACTGCAGGCTGCAGGCCACTTTAGCTTTAGAAGGAAAATAACACAAAATGGCCCCACAATGCATCTGACTAGCTGCAGGACTCCATCTGTTGTCGTGAGCGCTAAAGGGTAGTAAAAGTGAAGGACAAAACACTTATATGCTCACAGAAGGGCAAAATGGAATGAGAAGGATATGCAGCATGCAACAAACGTTGCATCTTTGATATTTGTTGAGTATCTCACTCCTAAATACTGATGAAGAAACAGTGAACGTTAAGGACAATTCCAAGTAGGATTTTGTTGTATAGATTTATGGCCCAATTTAAAATGTGATTTCAATGTCTTTGCATTGGAAGCCTGGATTCTGAGCTATTTCAAACCCTCTGTAAATCAAAAATTAGAAACTTGGCAAGAACCTCATGGCTCCAGTTGTAATAAACCATCCTTTTTTTCTTCCATTTTGGCTCAGACAGAAGAGCACTTATAGGGGTCCCACCGCACCATATGTCTCCGCGCTAAACCAGAGACATTCAATGTACTGCCTCTTACAGGGTTGAGAAAAGCAATTGAAAAGGCATTTTTGTGTTGTGTAGTGTATTTGTGCAGTTCTTGATTATATAATGCAATGTAAAGTTACCCTCACTCCACAACAAATCCTTCACATTTAACAATATTGAGAACAGAACAAATTAAAAATAAGTAGCTTATTTAATTAAATTGTAAAATAAAGCAAATATTTTGGCGTAGTGGCGGTGTGCATGCTGATTTTACATGAAACCTTTTTTATTCGAGCAGTGTAACTTTTGTGTTTGGTTGCTCAAACGGATTTCAATCATGTACACAAAATAAATTTGGGTTGACAGCCTGAATGAGGCTTAACGTACTCGTGACAGTCGTAAATTTTTATTTTTCAATCACAAATAATCTTCAGTTGGAAAACCATGGAAAGCGATGTGTTTGAACAACTTGGTTTTCAGTCCTGAACAGAGTTGTCCTTTGAGGACTGCACATTTTTTTAATGTATAATTTTGTGTGCTTGCAGATTTTATTAGTGCGGGACGGGTGTTGTATTTCATTCAGAGAGGAGATCTATCTTGAAGCTGTGGTCTTTGGCAACTGCAATGCTTTTCTTTTCCAGCGCAGTGCCCCATGCAGTCAGTAAATCGTCCCTGTCCCTCCTCTGGAGCCAAACTCAAAGCCCTTTAAACATGAAACATTCTTCAAAGAAATAGGAAGAGTGAAAGATTTTTTTTTAATTATTAATAAGGCGAGTTAAAAACATAAGCAGCAGCTGTCAAACAAAAAGATTAAATCATTGCAAAAAATATATATTTATGGAACCAAATGACACATAGCTGGTGAATTTTATTAGATTTTTCCTATTAAAATATATAAAACTGTCAATTTAACATTTATTTGAGGTGAATACAAATTGTGAATTTTCTCTGCAAAGCTAAAAATCTGCTCAGGCGTGCATGTTTGCCAATCCATCGTCCTAAAATTGTACCTGTTCACAGAAGTGGGAGGAACATAATGTCAGGTCCAGCTGGTCTCACTCTATCCAGCGGGACGTCCACACTGCAGCCAAGGGTTTTTTCTTTTCTTTTACATTTTATCCTCCTCCTCTTCACACCCTAGGCACACCTCTACAAAAAGCACAGAATCACGGCCAAATCATTTCTTGGAAAATATGCTATTTTAGGAACATGTGAATTGTTGTTTCAAAGAGACTGACTCATTTTGTACACAGCACTCTCTTGTTTTTTTGAAAGAAGAGCTGATTTTTCAACTAGCCCGAGATCTGAGGAAGGAAATGTGTCCATCTGGAAGCACAGAGGTCTCCTGCTTACAGCAGAGTCATTTCCTTTTAAAAAGCTTTCCTGATTAGGAAAGGCTCTCATTATAACACTTGTCTTTGTTCCTGGACAGATGCTTTTCAGATTTGTAAAGTTAATGGATATTTGTTTTAGCAAATAAAAGAGTTCAGAAATTGTTTATGAAAGTTCTTCTAATAGCTTTTTAACCATAAATGCCACTTTGATACTTCATTAAAAGTAAACATTCAGTTGAGAACAGAGTTCTCAACATTTGTGGGAATAAATTGTTTGCATTTAAAAAAGAAAATATAGCAGCAAAAGAATAGTGTTAAAGGAATAGTTCATGAACGTTGTGTCATCATTCACTTTATAACATGATGTCTTTGACTTGAAGAGGCCATATTGTGCCCTTTTTCAAGGTATTGCTTTTTTTTGGGGGGGGGGGGGTTGTTATACTAGAATAGGTTTTAATGCTTTAATGTTCAGAAAACATTTTTTTTACATATTTGTCATTGTTGCAGCACTTCTTTTCCCTGTCTTTCAGTAACGCTCTGTTTAGTTCCTGTCTCTATGTAGCCCCTCCTTCTGAAAAACGCAATGCACTCTGATTGGTCGGCTGTATCAGTGTGCTGTGATTTGTTAAGCACTTTGTGTTGTGGAAATGTCCTGCCCCTAACCATTTCAATGCACTGCTAATGGAACTCACTGAGGCTTTTTTTTCTTTTACGTATGCACTGGGCGGCAATTATTTAACTGAAGAATATTGTGACATGTTTGTGACTTCTGGGATGTTTGTTCCCAGAAGAAGGCTCAAGACTACAATCGAGGCGTTGCAGGGAGTTCAGAAACAGTGTATAGAGAACGACTCCCATTGAAGTGACTGTGCTTTGGAACTTTGCAGATGTTTTTCATGCTCAAAACTACACACTGAAGATAGTTGAAGATAGTTGAAATGTAAAAAAAAATGTAAAAAAATAGGACCTGTTTAAAAATGTACAAAACCACAAGATCAAACTACACGCCTACACTTTTTGGCATCTGCATGAGGCAGTGAGATGTGTACATATCATTCCCAGGTGTTTTCTAACCCGTGTTGTATATCTGCAGAGTTGCCGTGAAGGGGTGACAGCTGTAGCGATGGACCCCTGGAGCAGAACGGAATGACGTCAAAGACCAGCAGCCCCAGACCCTGCAGATTCTGACCCGGGATGGAGCTGAAGGTGTGGGTCGATGGAGTTCAGCGCGTGGTCTGTGGGGTCACAGAGGCCACAACCTGCCAGGAAGTGGTCATTGCTCTGGCTCAAGCCATTGGTGAGTCTCAATTGCTTCTTTATATAATCTTTTGTGTTTTAATAAGATGTATGGAACATTCAAATCATCACCTTTAGTAATATAGTGCTTTTTACTGTACAGATGTTTCAAAGCAGCTTTACAGTGATAAATAGGAAAATAATGATCAATGATGAAAATGAAAAAAATTAAAATCTGCTGTAAATCATCTTTAAAGGGGCTGTATGTAAGTTTTTCACTTTACTAAAGCATAAAAATACCATGATATGCTTGCAGATATTTAGGAAACATGTTTTGTTTTGGTCTGCGCGATACCGCACATTGCCGGTTTACACCATAGTATTTCGACACCACGGGTTGCCAGTTGGCGGAAAACACATCGTATTGTATCCATGGAAGTCAGTGAGCAAACTGGGTTCAGAGATCACAGATTCCACCCGACCTAAAAAGCCTCGGCATACATCTGAAAATCTCTATGAACGAGAACATGTTCAATTGTGGATAAATCAACTCATCAACTTAGGATGCGATGCATTTTTTAAAGAAAAATATCCACATTTATTTATTTATAAACCTTTCTAAAACTTACGTGGCTTTCATTGTCAATTGCGCTCGCTTCTCTTGCGTGTCCTCAAGCTGGCAACCCACATGAGAGTCGAATCTGAGGAGGAGGGGGCGGGGGAAATATCGCTCTCCAATATTTTGAATTTAGACTGCAGTACCTATTTCAACCACTGTTAATCCAGCATACCGCAACTTTAAAAAATACAATGTGTCAGTGAATGAAAACTTTAATAATTGACTCACTCTCATTGTCACCCCAAACTAGTATGACTTAAAGGGTTAGTTCTCCCCAAAATTCAAATGATATCATAATTTATCCCATAAGATAAAGAAGTCAGAAATCACTGGACTCACGTACAGCCATTAACGAAAGCCATAGGGATTATGGTTTCAAAATTTATAAATGTGGATATTTTTCTTACAAAAATGCATTGCTTTGCTTCCAAAGGCCTTCTGGAGGAGTATGGAATATTTTTATGATGGATGGATGCACTTTTTTGGGCTACAAAATCTAAGCTACTATTAACTCTCATCATAAAGCTTGATTATTTTATTTTTTTGACTGAAAAAAGAAAGTCATATTTATACTAATTGATATTTATGATAGGAAACACGGTTATAAATATCAGTCTTTAACTAAATATTAATTATAAGTACACTCAAAACTCTGCATGGAGATTTTTGGAAATACATTTGCCCCGTCCCAAAAAAAAGACACCTCATGTACGCTGCATATGTCTTGCACACTTACAATGGCCGTCTTGTACTCATCCTCACGTACATTAGACCATAGAGTGTCCCTTTTGTCATTTTAAGTTTGGCTCACAAGTACTTCTTTGTGACCGCTTTGCACCCTAGATGCACACTTTTGCTAAGCAGACTTCTACCTAAGTGTGGACTAAAATTAAGGGTTAGCGTGCCAACTGGGACAAGCCTTCAGACGAGTAGTTCAATAAAAATGAATCATCCGTACAAACTGATTCACAAAAATGAATAAGGCTTCCCAACACACAAAGAGTAACGCAATATGACATGCTACCGCTATCTGTTAAAAAAATAGCTCTTTACTGGAAAAGAGCATTTATTACCAAATACACTCCCCAATGGAAAACTTAAATCATGCAAGCTATATTGCTAACAACAGATGCCATAAATTGTGAGTGATCCTGAAACCATCTGGCATCCAGGTTGATTTGAGTAATCATCATCCATTTTATAATTGAAAATAAGATAGTATAGGAGAGTTTGTATTGGCTTTCCAACAGCTTGAGATTAGTTGAACAGCTTGTCTAAAGACTTCAGGCATATTTTAAGGAGTTTAAGGAGAGGCACAAATGGACTACAAAGCTGATTTCATTTAATTACATCATCACTGGGACCCAAAGCAATTTGTTTTTGATTCAAACCTGTCTTGTTGACGTCACCGTTTGATTCTATTTTCAGCTGCACTCAGACTGGTATAATCTAAGGGCCCCTCTTGTATTAGTGTGAAATGCGCTGGCGCAACCAAAGTGCCCGCTGACATGGAAAATCTGACTCATTCTACTGAAAGAAAAACTCTTAAGAACACATCGATCCTTTTTCACACTTTTGGGAGTAATCCATACGTTTTTTTAACTGAGAGTAGTATATAGATATATCTTCAAATAAAGCAGTCTAAACATATTAAGAATAATTATTTGGTTGTTTTGCCAAGTAGCAAATTATATGGTAGTGGAGCTGGACGTGCAGAGAGTGCAGGGGGCTAAAGGGAATACTATAATTATACACTGCCCGGCCAAAAAACTAAAAAGTTGCAGTTTGGATTTAAATAAGCAAATACTTAAAGGGGGGGTGAAACACTCAGTTTCAGTCAATCTCATGTCAATCTTGAGTACCTATAGAGTAGTATTGCATCCTTCATATCTCCGAAAAGTCTTTAGTTTTATTATATTTATAAAAGAAATATAGGCTGTACCGAGTCTTTCCGGAAAAAAAAACGAGCGCCTGGAGGCGTATCGTGTGGGCGGAGCTAAAGAATGACGAGCGCGCAAAGCAGTGACGTCCTCAAGCGTGGAGAAGCCCATGGCTATCGAGCTCAGCTAATAGATATATGATCCAGAATCATTCGGAGGCTGAAATAAATTGAACAGGAGAAACAGCAACAGCAGGACATCCGTCTCTGTGGTATGTACTGTATTTAGTGGCCTGTCAACATTTGTGTCTTTACTCGCAGTTTATGAGGACATGATTCGGTTTATGGACTATTGTATGCGACTAAACCTTAGCAGTAGCAAGCAAAACGGTTTTGCACGTCAGACTAGTGTAACGTTATACATAGAACAACAATGGAGTCTCTTAGCGCATTTGAATGACGAAGCACGCGATCGTGTCGTTTAATGATGTTTACTCACGCGACGGTAGCCAACAGCACAGACATTTGAAGCAGTTTTACTCACCGACTGCTTCCAAAGCAGGACCGAACCTTTATCGCTGGGACCGCTCCGTCAAAAACACACTTCTTTGGTATGATTTGGTGAAGTCCTGTATGATTTGGTGTAAGTCCTGTGGCCGTGGAAATCCACTTTGCGACACGACTGAAGCGATGTTGTGAAGCTTCCCGTCATTTCTGCGTTCAAATCGGTTCAAATGCAGCGCTGCCTTCCCGGAATGTTGTGCTGAAGCGTTGAAGTCGCTCGACGTCACGCATAGGAATAAAGTGGAGCACGGCGCGGAGTGTTTATGGGCGTGCATTTCCTCTCTCGCTCTAGTCACGCGCGCGCACCCTACCGGAGAAGAGCCCGTACGGCCCATACAAGGACCTTCATCTCTTATTAACGTCAAGCCGAGCCATACTCGAAAAAAACTCTCCGAAACTTGTGAGAAACCGGAAGGAGTATTTTTGACACAGAAATACTCCATCAGACGTCCAACATTAGTTTTTGAAACTTTGTCTATGTTTAGGATGGGAATCCAAGTCTTTAACAGTGTAAAAAGCTCAGTATGCATAAAAAAAAAAAAAAGCCCCCCCCCCCCCCCCCCCCCCCCTGAGTGTTTAGCTTTTAATTTCTTAAACAACCATGTAGGAAGACACGTCATGGCCATATTCCAGGATGACAATGTCAAAATTCATCAGGCTCAAAGTGTGAAAGAACTGTGAAAGGTGCCAATTCAAGTGTAAAAATGATCCAACCATTCCTTCACAATATGAGCTTGATGAATCTTGACATCATTATCCAAATGATCCAATGATCCATTCTTCAGCATTTGCTTATTTAAAGGTGTCATGAACTGGCTATTAAAAAAATGTATACTGTTGTCTGAGGTCAACTAATGATGTCTGTGGTTTTTACATTCAAAAACATCATAACTAATAAGTAATAGGCTATTTTTGACACTGGTTTTGAGGCTCTCTCCAAAATACTGGGTTTTGATGGGTGTGCCGCACTGGAGACTTGGAAGTAAACGCCCACAGCTAGGAACGGATAAGCTAAGCTCCCCTGTCAGTTCAGGGAGAGGAGAGAATGAGGGAGAAGCGGCGACTGGACTGATTTTCTCGATCACAGGGCTCTTAAATGTCTTTATCAAACAAACTATGATTTATTTCTCGATAATTCTCAATTCTCAATTCGACCCGCGATTAATTGGACTATTATTTTTATATTACACATAGCCCGCAAGATCGGACGATATAAGCGCGAACCGCGTGCACACACATACATGTTCGGTGCGCGCTGCCCTTCAAATGTCAACAGCAGAGAATAGCAGAACAAGAATGGAATATAATGAGATTCATCAGCCTGTTGGGCTTTGCGAGCGATAGCCGATACCAGTGCTAAAGTCCAGCGTGCTAAAGGTATGTTTCTCTTAGACGTGTACACATAAGCAAAATGATCTATAACAATGCAGTACTATTACATATGTGTGTTGCACCATTCCTGTCAGATCAAAATCCAGCATCGACCGGAGATTTGTTTACAAACGATCCCGCAGTGAACTGAAGTGAACATTCTACCTCACGTGAGCTGGAACTTTATTAAAAATAAAGTTCAACCACTCATTCCTAATATTAGGTTTTGAAGGAAGCTTATGTAGCGACTGTGTTTTTCCACAACCAGGAATAGCGCAATATCTTGCTATCTCCCTCAGCATGTTTATTGTTGTTGACCAGCTCGCACGAGCCCTCCATGAGTCGGTGGGCGAGGCTACTCGATTAGACGTTCTGTAGAGCCGTGTTTTGTCGCGCAATGACGTAAGTATGAAGCACAGGACCGTTTGCGTAGCCTGGTGTCTATAAAAGCTTTTCATTGACTAACAAGGAAGTTTTCTGCTGTGAAACTTAGAGGATGTTCTTATATTACCAAAACCTTTAATATATCAAAAGTTCAAGAGAAAGTTCTCAATTATCAATTCATCACCCCTTTAAATTCAAACCAAATCAATATGCAGTACATAAATAGGAGTAAATTGAACACTAGTTACCATTAATGTACTTAATGTAGTCATTAATCTACCATTAATGTAGTCAATTCCCATCAGATTTTTGACGCAATTGTAAAATGAGACAAACCTCAAATCCAGATCGCTCCACAAATGCAAATTCTTCCTTTCTTTCGGACTATAAAGAACAATACATCTTATTATTTTAGCTGTTTCATGTTTGTTTAAAGAAACTGGAAAAATACAGTGTCTACTTCATATTGTTTAATGAAGTTTGAGCTTGTTGTGCCACATCATGATTGGTTGGTGACATGACAAATAGACATCAATGAATTAGAAAATATTTTTAATAATGTAATATGTGGGTTTTTTATTGAAACGACACACTAGCAAACACTGAGAGAGCCATATGGTGTTTCTTAATCGACTGTGTGGTCACAGTTATTAAATTCAACTACTGGCATAAACTTCTTGTAGCCTATTTTACTTTCACAGTGAGCTGAATATTTACAACAACAAAAAAAGAGTGAATAGTGGTTAGCAAGCAAACAGCGTCAGAATGCCCATCTGTCAGTCAAGGCTGAAGCAAGACGTAAACCTGTAGCAACGACGTCTGACAGAAGATACATAAAAAATAGAGGAATCTTCTGACTTTTGAGCAATATGGCATATTGCAATATACTTTTGTATACATTGTTGCTTTAGCATGATTCTGCACTGACCCCACTAGATAATAAAATTAGTCAGCGCAACATCAACAGAAAATGACTGAGTGCAACTTTTGAAAGAAGTGTATGTAAGATTGTGGCCAAACCTTGTACTGCAATACCTTTAAAAATGACTGTAGAGCGGTGTATCCCCTCCCCCCCTCCCCCTTACTCGAGGTTGCCAGATAAGCTTCAGGATCCACAGGAACGTTTGTAGAATTGCAGCTGTGGTAACTAGAGCAGATCTGGCAACCCAGATGCCGAAACACTACTGACTTCGTGATTGATAGATAGGTGGAGGGCGGAGCTTCAGGCCAAAACACAACATGTCAACATCAGTTGAGGGCTGCAACAACAACTTTTAAATGACAATATCCTGGCTGGACTGCTGTTGTCAGTGATATAAGTATTTGAAATTAACGTGATTTCGTATTGTCTAGTGACATATCAGGGCCATTTTATGGTATCCGCGGGGTCTTGAAAAGTCTTAAAAGGTGATAAATGAATTTTGGGAAAATTAAGACCCTTATAAAGTATTAAAAAGTCTTATCATGGCTTTATAAAGTCTTAAATTTTGAAAGTATTTTGTTCAAGCTTTGTCAAAAGAGTTTGACTCCAAAAAGTATTTATGAATATATTTCTTTTCATCGCAATAAGTATTAAAAAACAATGGGGCGCTCAGTCTAAAATCGGCTTGGAGCGCGCGCCAGGGATGGAAATTA
Organism: Pseudorasbora parva; assembly: GCF_024679245.1. Taxonomy (NCBI): domain Eukaryota; kingdom Metazoa; phylum Chordata; class Actinopteri; order Cypriniformes; family Gobionidae; genus Pseudorasbora; species Pseudorasbora parva. The sequence goes on along the minus strand of NC_090196.1, from coordinate 11,903,083 downwards.
GCACTGCCACCAGCCAAATGCGGCTGATTTAGAGTTGTGACGGGTAAACTCGCTTCACCTACCGAGCTGTTTCACCTCTTTGTAAACTTTGTTCAATGCATGCGAGTGCAGCCATATGTGCGCATATAACCAGTCGTTTTCTCCGTCATCACTCGCGTGAAGACGCGCTGTGAGACTCGCCGAGCGCTGAGAGAAGATCTGACGCTGTGCATCATCCGAGAGCGCGCACTCGTCTCACAGCGCGCAAATATTGAGTTCTCTTTCAAGTCTTGCGCACTCACACAAGAAGTATGTCAACATGTCCATCTTGATGAGTATCCTAGCAGACATAGTCTGAATATGCCTTAAGTGAACTGCACAGTCGAGAAAGACGAGCATATCCCTGCATCAGGTCTTAAAGGCGCAGTAGCCTTTACTGCTGCCTGAGTGATGTCCTTATATTTAGTTTGACATTAAACAATGCTCTTGATTGAATAGCTTTTGTAAGTTTAATAAGGATTAATCTTTCATTTAAACAGTTAAATATGCAGTTATTTTACATTTGATTACTTTATTCAATTTCTGTACCTTTCTGCAGGCTAGTAGGCCTGTACATTATTATTTAATGTACACATGAGTGAGGTCGAGTTAAACATTCTAGTTTGAATTTTATTTTTTCGGTTTTCGGCTTTGGTTTCTTCTTTTTTTGTTTCGGCCAAGAATTTTGATTTCGGTGCATCCCTACTGATAATGTTCTGCTCAGTATGTTGTCAACACGCTTCAAAGATGCCAAAACGAATAGTTTCATTCTTGGGACTAAAAACCATAAAACTGGAAGCCATAAAAGACCACAAATCATCGTGGAAATGTCAGTATTTCATTGAGACTTGAGATTAAATAAACTGCTTAAGTATTGTAGAGCTTGTAATATTAATTTGTTAAAAACAAAAAAGTGGCTGGTAAAAACATTGAGTGGTAGACTTTAAAAAAGTTAATTTCCATCCCTGGCGCGCCCTGTCTACGGGTGACGTCATGTATTTTGCGAAATGCGCAGTTAGGTAATGTGTCGCCCTCTATACGTTGTAAAACAGATATGCAATATAAACAATACAAAATTGGCCTACGATAGAGATTTTAAGTCTACATTCGACTACAACTGTTTATTAAAGGTTTGTTGCCGATTAGAACTTGAAGTGCGATGAGGTCTTAAAATATTTTGAGAAGGTCTTTAAAAAGTCTTAAAAAGGTATTGAAATTAACTTCAGGATTCCTGCATATACCATACAGTTCCTTTAATATCTATGGTTACAATCTTATTCAGCAATGCAAACTTTATTCTTTTTTCTATAGGTCGCACAGGACGCTACACACTGATTGAAAAATCAAGCGCCAAACAACGAGAGGTTTTAGTGAGAAGTGCCCACAATTCGCCGTCAATGTCCCCTCGGTTAACAGGCAACCGCGTGGAGGATCTTACCCAACTGGTGAGGCTGCAAAGGGAGACTCTTTCAGTTCTAGACAGCAGGATGGGGGCGTACGAGGCAGAACTTCGGATGTTGACTGAGAAAAGAGTTGGACCAAAGGATGATGAACTGTATGTGAAAATGACAGAGGAGATTTCAAGGTTGGAAAAGCAGGTGCGAAGGAACAAGGTGGAGATCGAGGAAGAGGAATTCTGGGCAACTGAGCTCCAGATCGAGCGGGAGAGCGAGAGGCAGCTGCAGGAACGAATTCAGGAGTTGAGCAGTCGGCTGCGAAGTTGTGAGGCGGACATGGATCAGCGGCTGATGTCACTGCGGGGTGTAGAGGCAGGGATAGAGGCTCAAAGGCAGCATAAGGAGATCAGAGAGACCCAGCAGGCCAGTGAAGGGGAAGTGAAGGCTAGACTTCAGAGAGTGAAAGCAGAACTCAAGGCTCAGGCTCAACACACAGCTCAGCTTGAAAACAGCTCAAGAGCAGTGGACCGCTCACTGGCTGAGTCGTGCAAGAGAATGCAGGTACGTCAAGGTGAACATACAAAAAAATCCATATGAAGTTTTAAATATAACATTAAAGCTAAACTGTGTAACTTTTTTAGTTTAGCTAAAACAATTCTTTCAAAAAGATATGTGCTCATTAATGTATATTTACTTCTTTCGAATAATTAAGTATTCTCATAAGTTTTTAATATGCCACTGAAAATACATACGGGTGAGGGGTTCGAATGCCGGTCGCCATGTTGCAAATTCAAGCTTCGCCTTTCACATTTTAACACTCGATGGCACCGTGTCGAATGTGAAGAGGGGATTGCTTGAGACTGCTATATGAAAACCTGAAAGCCTTTTTGCTGATGGAGAATCACTCTTATTCTCGAGGATATGTATCAGAGTCGCCAAAGAAGCAAAAAAGAGAATTAAGACTGTTAACAGACAAATCAACAAGACAAAAGTGGGATAGCTGTTGTTAGCAATGAAATGGTAAATAAAATAAAGAAAACGTAAAAATATTATTCATTTTACATAGAATGTTAACTGACAGATTAAATATCCGCAAATTTTAATAGTTTTCTAAAGTAACCTCATCACTTGAAGGAACATTCATGGATGAGGTCGAACTGGAAGCCATGTAAATGTAAATTTTGGACTAAATTGGCCACCGTAGGAGTTACAACGAAATCAGAATTGAGAGGAACAGAAACTAATATTCACTGTATGGTCATATACCTTTTCACCGCTAGATGGGGGAAATAATAATAATAATAAAGCGTTCGATTTATATAGCGCTTTTTCTAGGCACTCAAAGCGCTTTACATTGAAGGGGGGAATCTCCTCAACCACCACCAATGTGCAGCATCCACCTGGATGATGCGACGGCAACCATATTTCGCCAGAACGCTCACCACACACCAGCTGTTTGGTGGAGAGGAGACCGAGTGATGAAGCCAATCAGGTTGTGGGGATTATTAGGAGGCCATGATGGACAGAGGCCAGTGGGCAAATTTGGCCAGGATGCCGGGGTTACACCCCTACTCTTTTTCCGAAAGACATCCTGGGATTTTTAATGACACACAGTGAAGCTTTAAAGAGTGCAATAGTCTTGTGATTTCTGCCATAAAGACAAGCATTGCTTTTCATTAGTGTAAAATACCCAGATTAATCCATTTTTGATTTTTAGTTATCTTTGAAAATCACAAAAGCTGAATACACTGCACAACTTTTGCCCAGAATTTTACCTCTATTTGCAGTCTGGGCGAATCGACGCTATCTGCAATGTGTCTGATTTAGCAGATTTTTTTAGCTTCTGACTGAATCCATCCAATCGAGGATATCAAACATGTTTTGAGCCTATTTTAGAACGTGTCACGTAGCATTCTCTTCAGAATGACTCGGAAGTCTGGTAGTGTGTGGATTTCAGTCGTTAGTGTATCACGCCCAGTTTTTCCTCTGTAACCATGTACAAAGTCGGAAAGTGTATGATACCTAGTATTTTAACATCTCCTTTTTAAAAGTCTTGTGATGTATTGCAGCCTTAAAGGTTTAGTTCGCCCAGAAATCTTAAATCATTATTTACTCACCCTAATGTTGTTTCAAACCCATAAGACTTTTGTTCATCTTCGGAACACAAATGAGGATTTTTTTTTTTAATGAAATATGAGATTTCTTTCCCTCCATTCACAGTCTACACAACTACCACTTTGATGCTTCAAAAAGTTCATTGAGATCGTAAAAACAAATTGTTTGAAGAGACTTTTAAGAGAATTTGGGCTTTTATTCAATGTAAACATTCATCAACTCACACCAGTTTAGACATGTGCCGATTTTTCGGTAATGCGATATATTAAGGTAATGAATATGGACGATATTGTTATTTTGAGGTGGGCACCTCAAAATACCGTAAATAAAAATAAAAATAAATTGTTAATAAATTATTATAAGGCATTTAAGAACACTTTGCCCATCAACCGTATAAAATGCTCAATACCGCTGTATTCTGCGTCAAAGGGACACGCGCTCAGATGTAAACAATTCCAACATTTGCACATGGCTGAACGAGTGAATCGATTTAAAAAAGAATCAAGAATCGATTCGAACGTTTGAAATCGATTCCATCGAGGGGAATCGACTCCTCTTTAAGAGCCCTTTCAGTTCTACAGAGTTTAGCAATCATTTGTCTCTCGCTCACTAATAATGACTGGAAGTCTCTGCAAAAGGCTCTTTTGGACAGTTAGTTTCAAATAACCAGTTAAAAATAAAACAATTCAGAGGTTCTTTTGCATCATTGCGTGATGGCGTCATTACAACATAATTCTAACAATTTATTATTATGGTAAGCCATGCTGAAACGTTCATATCGCTGATTATTATCCCCTTAGGTTAATGGTGTTGTTTATTGTCATTGTTACCTTCTGTGATCCTCCATTGTGGACAAGTTTACTACATTTTGCACACAAAAACATAATTTTAGTTTAAACGGTTGAAACGGTTATGCTGTCCACAACGGTAGGTTTTGAGCGCTGCTTACTAATGCAGATGTGAGGGTCTTATTTAATTTTCAATGTTCTTACATTTTCTATAATCTAATGATAATTCTGAAAGAAAATGCACCTAGGGCACAGATTAATGGCGGAGTCTACTGTTGCTATAGTAACGAACGCAGCTTCCTCGCCCATCTGATTGACAAATAAACTGTACACTCTTATTGTCAGGGTTTGTAGAGGGGGAAAGGAACGAGGACTCAATTGCAGGAAGAATGGGCTTTATTTAATAAAAATCAAACAAAACAAACAAAACAACGCCGAGGGGGAAAAACAAGACTTGACTTGACTTGACTTGACTTGACTTGACTTGACTTGACTTGACTTGAGGAGCAGGACAACAGGAGGAATGTTTGATGACGATCCAGCACAGGACTGCAAACACAAGAAGATTAAATGGGGAGCAAACAATAGAGGGTAATAAGAGAAGACAGGTGGGGCAAATGAACCAATAATCAGGAAACAAGGTGGGTGGGATTAGATGATTGACATGAGAGTGCATGGGACAAAGAAACACATGAACATGTGCTCACACCAAACGTGACATGAACATGCAGCTAATGAAAACTCATGAACTGCATGTTCACACGAAACATGACAACAAGAAAGAATGCAGCAAGTAAAACACCAGCTGCATGCTACTCAACACAAAACACACGGACAGGAGAGCGCACACTCACATGACAAGACAGTGCACAAGAACGAGCGAATGCTCATTCTGTGCGTTCACAACAGAAGACAAAACACAAGGAGCATGAATGTCCGAATCCCAACACAGAACCGAAACCCAACTAGACAGAATTGCTGGGACCCGAACACCACACCCCACACAGAAAACTACAGGGACAGAAGAGCACGCAGCTCGAGCATGCTCAAAGCTGCGTGCTCACACAAGACAAGACAAAACTGTGTCAGGACTCTGTCACAAAACCAAGAGAAAGCTAGACCGAGATGACAGAACCCTGACACTTATACTATTGTTTTTGTTAATATTGTGGTTATTTTACGTTCTGTGCAAAAGCACTTATTTAAACGTAGTCATTTAACTTAACTGTGCACACGCATTTTATACATGTCATCTAGTTTTAACTATGCAATAAATGCACGTTCTTGAATAATGTGCTATCCTTTTTATTTATTAAAGCTCCCATTCTTTAACAGAAGTTCCCTTTCAAAGCCTACAGCGAACGGCCAGTTTGGACTACACCCCTGCACTTCCTTCAGGAATGACGTCACTAGAACCGCTTGCTGACTAACCCTCCGCCCAAAAATACACGCAAAATAGGGGGCGTGTTCTTGTTGCTCTCCCACGTGGAGAAGAGCGCACATTCAGCGCTTGCATCTCCCCGTTATGGTAAGAGGCGGGACCTTTCCGGGCAAAGTGAGCTAAGCTGCTGTCTAGGGCTGGGATAAACGATTATTTTTTAAACGATTAATCTAGCGATTATTTTTTCGATGCATCGATTGATTTAACGATTCATTTTTCCTGTCCGATTCGGTTACGATTCGATTCGATTATCGATTATCTCCCCATTAATTGCCTAATAGCAATTTATACATGTTGATTTAATTATCTGAATGCAAAAAACTAATTCCTTAACATTGCAATATATGTTTATTGCTTTTACAATTCCAAAGTAAAAGACTATACAAGAACAATGCATTCAATAAAATCATAAAGTGCACGCACGCGCGCGCACACACACACACACACACACACGTCGTGTTTCCATGTTTTATGGGGACTTTCCATAGGCGTAATGGATTTCATACTGTACAAACTGTACATCCTATCCCCTTACACTGCCCCTGCCCCTAAACCTACCCATCACAGGAAACATTCTATGTTTTTACTTTCTCAAAAAAACTCCTTCTGTGTGATTTATAAGATGTTTTCCTCATGGGGACCTAAAAATGTCCCCACAAGGACAAGGTTTTCGGATATTGCCATCTTTGTGGGGACATTTTGTCCCCATAACGTAGGGATTACCAGGCCCCACACATACACACGCACACACAAATAAATAGCTAAGTATAAACCAACAACGAAACACAATATACGATTTTTCTATGTATGCAACTCAGCCTACAGGCTATGCCCATCGATTAAATATCAACAAGTTGGTTAATCAAATCTGGGGACACTGAAGCGTGCCGTGAGCGTTTCGGCTGCGTGGAGTGTCCGTTTTTGTTTCGGCTCCCACGTAAACAGGTTTGAGTTTGCACACTGCCTGTGCCGTCAATATCATAGATATATGGTCAATAGGCTACTGCCGACGTTGTCTTTGCTGTATCAGTAGGCTATTTATGTTTAACATTATGAATATAGCTTCCCTCCGCATTAATAGCAGCAGCAGTGCCGCGTCAGACACGCTTCTAGTGTGCAGAGGCAGAGAAAACGTCACACAGCCCCGTGGATGACACGTAACAGAAACGCTGCGCGCATCCGCGGCATGACAGTAAAAACAGTTACATGTAGAGTGCATTACGGGCGTGAATATTCCGTGTAAAACCGGAATAGTCCTGGGATGAAACTGTGCTCACTTAGAGGATGGATACCCTCGGTCACATCAGCGCGATTAGACAGTGAACATTTTAAATTTAAAACAGCTTATTATGTAGGTAGCCAATGTGCCCGATGCTTTCACTTGATGCAAACGTTTGTTATTGTGATTAAAATACATAAAATATTACCAAAACATCTGTCTTCCTGTGTGCAGAAATGTGTTTATGTAGCCGTGACAACAAAACGCGTGTATGCGCGCCCGTGTTAAGAGCGCTTGCTCAGTGCGCGCCGCGCGCCAACCCGCAAGCCTTGCACTTCTGAAAGTCTGAGGAGCCACTCGTGTTGCTACCATAGATATACATAATAAATAATATACTTAATTACATAATATACTTTATTATGCATATCTATGGTTGCTACTACTCTCCGGATCCACCATCTTTATTTTGAGTCTGACGAATAGACGCGCATATTTTGCGTCGACGTCATCGATGACATCGACGCGTTGTCCCAGCCCTACTGCTGTCCAATCACAACACGGGAAGCGCTGGCCCAATCAGAACTCGTTACGTGTTTCTGAAGGAGGGACTTCATAGAACAAGGAAATCATCAGGCCGTTTTTAGGACAGAGGAAACAATGTTGTTTGAAAAATACTGGGTTTTTTTTACACGTGAAACATGAACTCATGTTATATTGCACACTGTAAACATAATCAAAGCTTCAAAAACACGCGAAGAATAGGACCTTTAAATTGCATTTATTGCTGGGCTATATGGGCCATCTCAGGAGCATCCATAATTTAAAATCAATCCGTGTTATTGAAATGTATCTTCATTTTACAAATGAAGTTTCAGAGAAGGGCACTTTATACATCCTTGTATCCCGTGGTCACTCCGGGACGAGGTTCCTCCATCCATTTAGTAAAAAAAAGAAGAATCGAAAACAACAGTGTGGAATCAATTCTTGGAATCGACTCCCATCGATTCCGGAACCAGGAATTGGAATTGGAATCGGAATCGATTCACTGCACGTGTGTAGACACGTCACTTGTGCATTTGAAGTAACATCACAAATCAAGCATCATCACGTCACATGAGTTATGCCTTTGGTGGTTGGTTGTTGTAGAAGCACCGGTTCGGAACAAACAGCACTGAATCACAATGATGCTTTCTCTCTTAACTGCTGAAATCTATTCAGCACCATATGAGAAGGGTGGGGAAGAGAGCATAATGCCTAAAAGAAAACAGCCCTGTAATTGTAATACTGTACACACACAATTTTGGAAACTACTATTTTGATTGTTTTTGAAATAAGTAACTTCTACTCACCAAAGCTGCATTTATGTTAACAGTATTTATCTGAAGTAAAAAACAGTATTTATCTGAAATAAAAAGCTAACAAAGGTAAACAAAGGGAGGGGGGGGGGGGGGGGTAAACAAAGAAAGGAATATATTTATTCAGCAATGATGCCTTAAAAAATGGATTAAGTGACAGTATAGACATTTATAAAGTTGCAAAAGCTTTATATTTCAGATAAATGTTGTTCTTTTGAACTTTCTATTAATTAAATAATCCTGAAAAAATTACACAACTGTTTTCAACATTAAAAATAAACATAAATGATTCTTGAGCAGCAAATCAATTTACAATGATTTCTGAAGGATCATGTGACTATGAAGACTGGAATAATTCAGCTGAAAATACAGCTTTGAATCACATAAATAAATTGCATTTTAAAATATATTAAAATAGAAAAGTTATTTTAAATTGTAACAATATTTCACAATAATACTGTTTAGTTGTATTTTTTGATCAAATAAATGCAGCCTTGGTAAGTAGAAGAGACTTCTTTAAAAACATTCAGTTTTCAAAACCAAAAGTTTCCAAACTTTTGACTGATTATGTGTGTGTGTGTGTATAGATAGATAGATAGATAGATAGATAGATAGATAGATAGATAGATAGATAGATAGATAGATAGATAGATAGATAGATAGATAGATAGATAGATAGATAGATAGATAGATTGATTGATTTCTGGGACCTGGCAACCCTGATGACAGCAGAGGGCGCTGATGGAACTGCAGAATGCAGCGATTACCCCGGAAACCCCGCAAACAAACCAACAGCGCTAGTGAAGTTTTTAAAATGCTCCAACCGGCCATTCATTTTTTGTATTCTTAATATTGTTCATCGCAGCACCAAATACGTAAAGACTTAATAGGCTATTTATTTTCAAACTTAAACATTTTTATACTTTAATCTGGACTACATGTCCTAGTAATTAGAACTTGATTATTTGTTATTGTTCAGTTACCCTTTGAGACATACGGCTTCATTATTACCAAACTGACAATGAAAAACACTTCAAAATACTAAATCAAAATAACTTATGTAATGGATCTAAGATAAAACTAACAATGATCCTTATTTCTTAACTAATATTAACAAAAAACATAATACTTTCTGTAACAAATGTAGCTATTGCTCAATCTTTGTTAATGCATTTAATAATAAGACCTTATTGTAATGTGTTACCTGTTTTTCTTTATAGTCTAATTCTTTTGTAATTCAATCTTTTTAAAAATGTTACTGTTTGGTGCATTGTTTTATTTATTTAAACATTCAGTTTATTTATTTTTTTATTACACTTAAAGCTGTTATACTATGACAACGTTTTTTTTTTTTTTTTTTGCAACTTATTTCAATATCGTGATGATACCATATACCGTGATAAAAGCTTCAGCAATTAATCATAACATGAAAAATTGATACCGGCACATGCATGCACCAGTTGTGGTAAATGCATGCTCAAGTATGTTCGCTTGACATTTGAGAACCAATGAGGTTCATTCTCGTGTTTTACGCAGCATGAGCTTCCGCAAGAACCAATGCGGTTTGGTTGAGCCTCTGTTTATGCTCGCTGATCAATGTTAATATGTGATTAAAAGCCTAGATTCAGTCTGTTCATCACATAAAGAGATCATATTTCTTTAGAACGTTTACGATCCTCTGTTTGAACTTTTTAAAGCATCAAAGTGGTTGAATGTCAATGTCAATAGAGGGACAGAAATTTCAGATTTCATAACAAATATCTTCACTTGTGTTCAAAAAAAGATGAACGAAAGTCTTATGGGTTTGGAATGACATGAAGGTGAGTAATTTTTGGGTTGTTTAATAGCATTATCTGAAGGCTCCACAAGAATGTGCAAAGTCTTTCATTAGTGACTGGCCTGAGCTGTGATGTCAAAGGCAGAAGGGAGCATTTCTACTTAACACTTTTAAGAGCCATCCAAAAATATCAGGAGCCAATGTCCATACCAATATGTCAGGAGCTTAAATGCTTTAAGGGTCAAATATGGATATTAAAAACCTTTTCACAGGCATAGTTTCTAGGAATGCTCCAAATAATTGGTCACTTACCGAAACCAGTTGATGATTACTTTCTTTGATTCTATAAATGGTGACGATCACATTTTTACAACGCAAAAGACGCAAGCTTGCTCACACCAGCCGTGAGAGGTGTGGCAAATATGAAAAGATCAGCAGCGGCTGCATCTCCATTGGACTAGAGTACAATAATAACGCAGTGAAAAGGTGTGTATAATTCAAACTACTTTTATTTAATTTAAAAAAATCCCAATAATCGGCATTATCTGTAGCTCCTGTACATCTGCATACATGTCCTGCTCTTCCTCCACTCTCTTCTGAACTCTTTCCGTCAGGCAAGAGCATGTTCTCCTCATTTCAGCTGAAGGGTTGCCATAGTAGTCAATCAGTTCCGTGTTTTTTGTTTTCTCAGCCAATCTTTGTTCTGGAGCCGGATTCACAAAAAATGTCTTAAGAAAGAAGTTAAGAAAATTCTAAGAAGTTCGTAAGAATGTTCCTAAGTGCAACTCTTGAAAAATTCTTAAGTTCTCAAATATTTTCTTAAGAACATCTTAATTTTGTACTTAAGAAGAAAATAAATTGTATTTGATTGAAAGGTATTACTGAAGACTCGCTGAATTAAAAACACCTCAAAGCCCATCTTTTTGCACTTCTTGCAGATTACCGTAGATATCGTAATAAGTGTGCAGACTATTTTCGTTGTGACTGGCTTGACTGGAGTAAATCACTCAATGTCGTGTTTTTAATGTGCCGTGTTGGTAAAATCTGTATCTTATAAGAGCCTAGCCATTTATCATTAACGCTGCTCGGTTACGAAAGATTGGCCGTTAGATCTACACAAGACGAATCATATCTCAGAGACATCCGAGCCCGTGGCAGACGTCAGAAGAACTGGCCGAGAAAAAGCTGCTCTCTAATGAGCGCTGAAGACTCGCTGATCGCCTGGATCTCTTAACTAAACTAAAACGCCAGATAAAATTGTCAAATAGGCCCTATCTTTATAAATAAACCACAGATTTAATCTTTAAACAAATACATTCTCACCTGAAAAAGTCTTGAAACTATTTGTGACACAATTGCAGTAGTATTTTTAAATTACGTGGAGTTTCTCGTCCGCTATTTTCTTGTCTAAGTGGTGCGTGCTGGTTTCTGGTTTTTTACTCGTCTATATGGTAGGCTACTATAAGTTATAAATATTATATTTAGCTAGCTACTGTTATTTTGTAATGCTTAATATTTGAAACAACCCAAGCCAAAAACACAACAGAAAAAACAGCGTCTACACGACATGGTAGCGCCGGCGGCAACAATACCACAATACCAGTTAAGCCGCCGTTCTTTGGCCATTTTTCTAAAACTCTGCCCCACACACTGACTTAGATTTGTGGGTTGTGTTTAAATGAAGCATTTTAGAAAGGCGTGGCTGAGCCTTAACTTTTACAAAGAATATCGGACCCACTTTATATTAGGTGGCCTCACTACTATGTACTAACATTTAAATTAATAATTTGATACAATGCAGTTATTGTGTACATACATGTTGTTACATTGCACTTACATTTAAAAAAATACCTGCATCTAATTACATATGTAATTAATTTCTGTAGTTACATTTCTAATTACACTGCTGACCAGGATACTGAATAACAGGATATTCAGTATGCTACATTCTTTGCTCATGTTTTTCAAAGATTCATTTTCACAAATCATGGCTTGTGAATGCATTAGCAAAGATTTTGCTTACGTTTCTCAGTTTTTCATTTGCTGTTTTGATACAAACGTCTCGTGGGGGCGGGCTTAACAGTGATCTACTCTGATTGGATAAAGAGCTTTTGATGGACAGGTGGAATAATCTTGCGGTGCTTTGTATTAGGCTAGTTTGTAAAGATGAGCTCTCAGGAGAGACATGGAGCGGCGGCGGCTTCATCTTCATCATCTTCTTCACCCGCTTGTTCTTCAAGGCAGCAATAAGTTGGTGTTATTGAAGTAACCAATAATATCGATAAAAGGTGTATCCATGTACAGTGTGCAACAGTTCATTGCGGGTTATTGATATACATAGGCGTAATTTGCGGGTGCGAAATGTCCCCACCACTTTTTGAAACATTGAAACATCTTGTTGCACGGATGAACCTAACTAATACAAACAAAACATCTCTGGTTAACTAGAAGAGAGCATCATTTCATACACACACAGACGAGCGCTTTAATCGCTTAACGCCGTTGCAGAGACTTTCTATTTGTTCCGGTGAAATCATGAAATAAAATGCATTAAAAAAACTGTCCCCGCTTTTGATATACAACCTTTTGATATTCAGGGTAAATGCAAGAATTGAACATCAGGTTTATATTAACTAATAAACTAATTATTGAATTGAATTCTGGACATCCGCCACCGCTCCATGTCTCTCCTGAGAGCTCAATCTTTACAAACTAGCCTAATACAAAGCACCGCAAGATTATTTCACCTGTCCATCAAAAGCTCTTTATCCAATCAGAGTAGATCACTGTTAAGCCCGCCCCCACTAGAGGTTTGTGTCAAAAAAGCAAACGAAAAACTGAGAAACGTAGGCGAAATCTTTGGCAATGCATTCACAATCCATGATTTGCAAAAACGAATCTTTGAAAAACATGAAGCATCATTCATTCAAAGAATGAAGCATACTTAATATCCTGTTACATTTGTGCGACTGAGTTAATTTTTTTTTCATTTTCGATGTGTTTTAATTCTTTTGTAATGGCATATTTTTGATAGCTTCTAAAAAAGTTTTGTTCAGTTTAAAGTTTTGTTCAGTTTTATTGAGACAAAGGTAATTCCATACACCACCACACCTGTCCCTAACTTTACCCCTTAAACTTACCCACACCACCACACCTGTCCCTAACTTTACCCTTAAACTTACCCACACCACCACACCTGTCCCTAACTTTACCCTTAAACTTACCTACACCACCACACATGTCCCTTACTTTACCCTTAAACTTACCCATACCACCACACCTGTCCCTAACTTTACCTCTTAAACTTACCCACACCACCACACCTGTCCCTAACTTTACCCTTAAACTTACCCACACCACCACACCTGTCCCTAACTTTACCCTTAAACTTACCTACACCACCACACATGTCCCTTACTTTACCCTTAAACTTACCCATACCACCACACCTGTCCCTAACTTTACCCTTAAACTGACCCACACCACCACACCTGTCCCTAACTTTAACCTAAACTTACCCACACCACCACACCTGTCCCTAACTTTACCCCTTAAACTTACCCACACCACCACACCTTTCCCTAACTTTACCCTTAAACTTACCCACACCACCACACCTGTCCCTAACTTTACCCTTAAACTCACCCACACCACCACACCTGTCCCTAACTTTACCCTTAAACTTTCCTACACCACCACACCTGTCCCTTACTTTACCCTTAAACTTACCCACACCACCACACCTGTCCCTTACTTTACCCTTAAACTTACCCACACCACCACACCTGTCCCTAACTTTACCCTTAAACTTACCTACACCACCACACCTGTCCCTTACTTTACCCTTAAACTTACCCACACCACCACACCTGTCCCTAACTTTACCCTTAAACTTACCCACACCACCACACCTGTCCCTAACTTTACTCTTAAACTTACCCATACCACCACACCTGTCTCTAACTTTAACCTAAACTTACCCACACCACCACACCGGTCCCTAACTTTACCCTTAAACTTACCTACACCACCACACCTGTCCCTTACTTTACCCTTAAACTTACCCACACCACCACACCTGTCCCTAACTTTACCCTTAAACTTACCCACACCACCACACCTGTCCCTAACTTTACCCTTAAACTTACCCACACCACCACACCTGTCCCTAACTTTACCCTTAAACTGACCCACACCACCACACCTGACGCTAACTTTACCCTTAAACTTACCCACACCACCACACCTGACCCTAACTTTACCCTTAAACTTACCCACACCACCACACCTGTCCCTAACTTTAACCTTAAAATTACCCACCACCACACCTGTCCCTAACTTTACCCTTTAACTTATCCACACCACCACACCTGTCTCTAACTTTACCCTTTAACTTATCCACACCACCACACCTGTCCCTAACTTTACCCTTTAACTTATCCACACCACCACACCTGTCTCTAACTTTACCCTTAAACTTACCCACACCACCACACCTGTCCCTAATTTTACCCTTAAACTTACCCACACCAACACACCTGTCCCTAACTTTACCCTTAACTTACCCACACCACCACACCTGTCCCTAACTTTACCCTTAAACTGACCCACACCACCACACCTGTCCCTAACTTTACCCTTTACTTACCCACACCACCACACCTGTCCCTAACTTTACCCTTTACTTACCCACACCACACCTGTCCCTAACTTTACCCTTTACTTACCCACACCACCACACCTGTCCCTAACTTTAACCTTAAACTTACCTATACCAAAACACCTGTCCCTAACTTTACCCTAAACTTACCTATACCACCACACCTGTCCCTAACTTCAACCTTAAAATTACCCACACCACCACACCTGTCCCTAACTTTACCCTTAAAATTACCCACACCACCACACCTGTCCCTAACTTTAACCTTAAACTTACCCACACCACCACACCTGTCCCTAACTTTAACCTTAAACTTACCCACACCACCACACCTGTCCCTAACTTTACCCTTAAAATTACCCACACCACCACACCTGTCCCTAACTTCAACCTTAAAATTACCCACACCACTACACCTGTCCCTAACTTTAACCTTAAACTTACCCACACCACCACACCTGTCCCTAACTTTAACCTTAAACTTACCCACACCACCACACCTGTCCCTAACTTTAACCTTAAAATTACCTATGCCGCCACACCTGTCCCTAACTTTAACCTTAAACTTACCTACACCACCACACCTGTCCCTAACTTTAACCTTAAAATTACCTACACCACCACACCTGTCCCTAACTTTAACCTTAAAATTACCCACACCAACACACCTGTCCCTAACTTTACCTGTATCCCACCTTAATATCAGCAAAAGTGTTTTGCAATACAATATGGACACAGTAAGAACTTATTTTTTTGATTGAAGTACATAGAAGGCTGATATAAAGTGGGACCAGAATATCTTTGGGTTTGAGACTTTGAGCTTTATAACAGCTACATAACACTAATGAAAAAAGGAAAACAAGAAATCTTATCATATGACCCCTTTAAACATTGAATTGGGGTGGAGTTTTATATGAATGCATTTCTGAAGGGAACTGAATACAAAAGTTTCCAAGACATTTAATTTTTATCTTGCCTCCATATGATCCCTATTAAAGTAGTGTTTATAAGTGTAGCAAACCTTTTATTGCTGCTGTTCCAGAAGCGCCACCTTCTGGCAGAGAGTGGTGCAGGGAGGGGGCACAGGTTTTCTTATATGGGGGGCTTCATGGACAAAATGTTGGGAACCACTGAACCAGACCACTAACTAGACTAGCACTAAATTAGCACTAACCAGAAACATATGCTGGTCTTAGCTGCTCTTTTCAGCAGAGTTCTGTCAGAAACATTCTCAATTGTGTTAGCTGTAAGTACACAAATGCCGCATGTGTTTGGATTCTTGAGCTAATTTTTTGGAAGTATATTGGAGAATTGTTACTAGCCAATTATTATTGCATTGCTGCAGGCTGAATGGCTGTTGCAACACTACACAAACATTTCACTACCCTCTTGTCCTTCTTTCCACCAGGAGAGTCAGTACGAGCTGGAGCAGCTGACTAAAGAGTTGAGGCAGGTTAACCTACAGCAGTTTATTCAACAAACAGGCACCAAAGTCACGGTTCTGCCCGTGGAGCCTGGCGACGAGGACTTAAGCAACACAACAGATGATAAAGGTATCTGTTTTACTGGCAACATATCCAAAGCCCCATATCAGAACCAAATATTCTGTTGTTCAGAATTGCTCCATACAGTATGGATACTGTTAGCACTCAGAAGAATGACGACAAGACCTCAACCATAATGAGTAATGAGTGCATTTTACAAGTGTCATTAATGGCAAGACCACATCTGGTTTCAATTTAGTGCAGTGCCAAATCTGCAGGCCCTTGTACTATCTGCTTTTCAGAAAGTAAAAGAATGTTTTTTGGGGCAGGGCAGTTCATGCTTTTTCCTGTAAACCATATAAGGCTGAGGGTGATTCAGAAGCACTGCTGAGAGTTAAGTGCCGCGAAAGATTATAGCTGTGCAATGATTGACTCAACAGCCCTAATGCCATTTTCTCTGTCTAGTACAAAAAATCTGTTATTTCTTTTTAACTTTATTGACGACAATCCTGGAAGGGAAAATAATTGCAAGCCTTCTGTTTGTAGATGTCACTAAGTTCAAAGTGATTCCCTTTTTTCTGGTTTTGTTTATGTGACTAATCCAAAGTGCCACCTTGTGGTTGTAGTTGGTATTGTAAGTGTTATTCCTGCAGTCATGGCCAAACAGTTGACACCAGGGGTGTCCAATCATGTTCCTGTAGAGCTAGCCTTCTTCAAAGTTCAGCTCCAACCCTAATCAGACCCTGATTATCTCATGATCGAGATAATTAAGATCTTCAGGAGCACTTGATAATCACATTTGGATTATGGCACGCCGTTTTGACCTTTATTTTGTTAATTTTTTTTATTTATTTGATTGGGACAGCGCATGTTAATGAACAAAACATGGAATACATGCATGTAAACATGCCGGATTGTAGCAAAGGGCTTATTTCCATCCGTAGTCCCACGGGCTAAGGTCACATAGCTCACAAAAACAAAAGTTATCAAATGTCCTATAAACTATTTATTTAGTCAACAATTAAATTTTAATTTAAAATGCTGATTCTTGATATCAGGAATTAGATTTTTTTAATATAAAGAATTACATTTCAACTTGTAAAAATGTGAATGCTTGATATAAACAATGATGTCGTCACTCGCTCAAATGCAAATTCTTAATATCAAGAAATACATTTCGAATAATACAACTAAAAACTATAATTCTTGACATCTGTAATTGTATTTTCACTAGTTAAATGTCACTATAGGCTATGGCAAGCCATTTTGACTTTTATTCATTCACAAAAATTCTTGATATCCACAATTACATTTTTACTAGTTAAAATGCAAATTCTTGATATCAGTAATTGAATTTCAACTAGTGAAATATCATCTAATTCAATTCTTTATATCAACAATAAAATACTTGATATCAATATAATTACAGATATCTAACATGTTACTAATTTTACTAGTAACAATCACAATTGATATCAGAAATTAACTGTCACTAGTGACAATTAAGTCTGCCATTTAAATTCTTTTCTTGATTTCAACATTTGATTTCTTACTAGATAAAAAAAATCCAAGTACACATATCAGCTTTGTATTTCTTATTTATAGAAATATAATTTGATATGAATAACTACTTTGTTACTAGTAAAAATATGAATTACCTCTTCAAGAACTCAATTTTCACTAGTTAAATGTCGAGCCATTTCGATTTTGAAGCATTCACAGGGTGTGAATTCTCGATATCAACAATTACATTTATAATTACATTTTCATTTTTGCCGTTAGGAATTACATTTCTACTAGTAACAATGGAAACATTTTATATCAGGAATTAGATTTCCTCTAGTAAAATGTTCATTCCTAATATCAACAATGATGTAATCACTCGCAGAAATCGAATTATTGATATCAAAAATGTATTTTCAACTAGTAAAAATAATTCTTGATATCTGTAATTGTTTTTTCACTAGTGAAATTTCACCATAGGCAGCCATTCAAATTCAATTCTTGATATCAGGAATTCATTTGCTGGGAATGACTAAAAGTCAAAACGGCTTGCCATAGTTGGATCTGGTTGGTGGATAGGAATGAAATATTAGCCTGCATTCTTTTTGAAATCTGATCAAATAACACAATTTTTCACATTGGAAATGAACCAAGTGCAATTGCATCGTGGGTACTGTATTTCACTCAGTGGCATACCATGTATTGTATACATATATACTGCAGAAATATTAGTATGATATTCCAAACAAGAAACGGATATAGGAATAAAGAAAAGACGCATGTAAATATCTGGTCGTCTGCAACTAGTTTTTTTGCATTCTGAGTCCATTCTTCAAAATTTCCCTTTGACCTTGATTACACTCTATATTCTTAAGATCTCCATTAGTACAATGAGATATAAGACAATATTTTTTAATAAGATGTAATTTAATAGTTTTCTTTCATTTCCCAGACTTCGCTGCATTAACTGGCTCGTTGAAACGTCCGGGTTTAACTTATCCAGTGGTTGGCAGCATCCGTGGACTCCATAGTTCAATCTCCTCTGGTTTGAATCCTGAAGGCATCTACGTTTGAGGACCATAAACCACTTCAGATTTTTAAAAACCTCTCCATATATGTTTTTGGCTGAATTATTTGCATTTTTAGCTACAGCAGATATTCTCAGCATAAAGGAGAACTAGTGGCAAAACCTTTCATGCAGTTTTTCAATACTTGATCTCGATCACAAAGAACTGCATACCATTTCAAATACAAACAAATGTATTCTGATTTTCATATGTATGGTATCATTGCAGTGTCTACTGTTTGAAAGTGGTACAGATGAAGGATGAATTTCTTTGGAAGCTTAAATATATTTTTGTATTCTCATTTGAGCCTCTAAAGATGTTTGTATGAATGTGCAACGTTAGTTTTTTTTATATAGAGAGATCGATCTGTGATTATAGGCGTTTTATTTTTTACATTTCATCAATGTGTTGTTTTTTATGTTTCCTAATCTTTACGAGTGTTTTACTATGTTGAGCCAAAGACGATCACTTATTTCAGCTGCAATACGTTACTGCATGAAATATACTCCTTGCTTTACTTTCGCCAATGTCACTATTGTTGATACATGCATAAAATGTTACTGATATTGACAAATACACAAGTGTTATCGTTTGAAATGTACTTTCACTCTTAAAGGGATGGTTTTCATTTTGAGTCAACCATTAATATTATTACATGTTTACCTTATCATTTGTCTCAGCGAAAAAATGAAATCATTTAGCTATTTAGCTAACGGTAGTGCCTTACTGAAATTCAACCCAAGCCATGTTAGGATCAACTTTAATGATGGTGCAAGCATGTTAACTCTGCTAATTAGGTTTTGATATTTTCAGTGTATATATAAAATATATTATGTTATATGCCCAGATTTTGCTTCCATGTCTTGTAATTTTGGTTGCATTTGATTTCAGTAGATATTGGTATTAAACTTGTTTTAAATGGTTTCCTACAGCATTTGGAGCTTGCTAATTGCCAAACATATACTATATATTATTTTGTAAACAGTTCATATAAACCCCTATACATCTATAGAGATGTGAATCACCATTAAAGCCAAATCACCTCATATGAATGCTCCTTATTGTACAACATTTTGAGTAATAAATGCAGTCAAGTGTAACAGCAAGAGAACAGAATTGGCACCTGATTAAAAGGAAAGCCACAATTGTGTGTCCAGCCTAGTGCTACTGACTCTCAGGAATGGGCGGACAAGTCCCTCATGTTGTGAAGGCCACCGTCCCACAGTATGTGGGGTTTAACTACAGCCAATATGGGGCTGCAAGGAGCTCCAGCCAGACAAAACACCTCGTCCACATCCAGACCCCATTCCCGAAGAGTTTTTAGGGCAGTGGCACAGATGTTTCGAGAGCCCCACGCGGTTAAGACACATGTGCAGAGAGGGCTGTTCTCATGCCCGAACCTCCTCCTCATCTGACCAATCAGAACGGCAAACTCTTTCATGCAGATCTGATAACATAAGACTAGGTTAATAAGACTAATAAACCTTAAAAACATAGTATTAGAGCAAAACAGATGATGTGTTATCCGTTGTAGAAATGCAAATATTTCATGATTTACCTTCGCTGCTTTGCAGGTCTCTATTTGGGTTTCACTGAACCCAAAATCTGTAAGACTATCGAGTGAATCCTCAGAAAAACCGATAACGTCACCTGAGAAAATGACCTTCAGCTGATTGAGGATGTGATGATCGGCCTGATCGTACAGCAAAGCAGCTGGAATTCCTAAACTCAACAAAATGTGCAAACATTAACTAATGCCTTCCAATAACTTTGAAATTACTTGTTAAATGTTCATGCATCATGAGGTGATCTACCAGTATGCAGAGCTTTATAGACATCACCCTTGTCGGTAGATAGGAACAGCTTTACTTTGTTTGATTGAAGAGTATTTAGGAGTTCTTCCTTTTTGCAAAAGTAAAATTTGCCTATTTCTAGACCTGGTGATAGAAAAAACAAAGCGATACAAGCATATTGAATCACAAAAGAGCATATAAGCCAATAGGTGTACAAAAAGATTTTATTTCAGTATTAACAGCACAAGTCTCATGTTTTATCATTATTATTATGAGAAACCTTAGACATTTCAATCAATTTTATAACATAAAAGTAACAGTAAAAAGCATTTTAAACGCATTAAATGTCTATCACTTGCTGCAAAATAGTGATTCTGGCCCATAAAAAAAAATCTTTCATATGTAAAAAAAACATTAACAATTGACATTTAATAAAAAGTCAAAACTGCATTAAAAAAAATAATTAAATCTGTAACAGAATTATAAAGCAGAAGTGATTAAAAGTAAATACACATTTTTAGGAGCACCTAAAATGACCACTGATAAAACTTGATTTTTGTTTAATTGTATATGTATGCAAGTTCCATATTAAAATCATCTTTTAATTAACTTACCATAATGCTTAACACTCTCAACTATCTTCATTTTGATTTCTTCTGAACACTCCTTTGCAATGAGAATCACTTCAAAAAGCAAAGATTCAGCCTTGTTCTGGTCCACAAGTCTCTCATTCACAGTTTGCATAGCCTATATTCACAGCAAGCATTTCAAAATATTAAATCACACCCAATGTATATCACACCCAATAACTGTACTCATACCTTAATAAAGGTAAATGCTCTGCCTTTGGGTAGTGCATCCGTGTTTGTGGACGTTGAGTTCAAGTCAAACAGGTCATTATATTGCAGCGCAATCATAAGAGGACCTGTGGAAATCTGTAGAAACAGAGGATATACAGCCATGTGTATATCAAGCGCATTATTAAGTTTCGTGTAGTAACTTTTGACTTTACCTTGTTATCCTCCATTCTCTTCTAAATGTCCGCCCTTCCTACATTAACAGATGCGGAAGTGAAGAAAATGTTGCGACCGTGACTTCAAACAAAACAAACCCGCGTGCTACTTAGGATTATATGGACACTCCTAAAAAACAAAACCGACGCGATTAAAAAGTGAAATGTGACCTATGCTTCCCGCCAGCTTGTAAAGTACTACTAGTGCTGCTTATTAACATGCACTTTACTGTCATCCGCCACCTCGCGCTGTGGAGGGGCACAACATCAGACAGATCTAGCTGAAGTAGTTTGTATCAGAATCAGAATCAGAAAGAGCTTTATTGCCAAGTGTGCTTTCACACACAAGGAATTTTTTTTGGTGCTGAAGCTTCCAGTGCACATAAACAATACAATACAACACGGTAATAAAAAATTCTAAGAAGAAAAATATGAAAAAAAATATGAACAGTATAAGGTCACGGTTACGTTTAGTCAGAAGACGTAGATTATGAGCATTTACAGTATTTGGGTGGAGAGAATAAATATAAATAA
Source organism: Pseudorasbora parva (assembly GCF_024679245.1). NCBI lineage: Eukaryota > Metazoa > Chordata > Actinopteri > Cypriniformes > Gobionidae > Pseudorasbora > Pseudorasbora parva. Next base: position 11,880,920 of record NC_090196.1, on the reverse strand, counting down.
TAAATAATATAAGTAATATAAGTAATCACCTGAGTTTAGGAGATATTGCACTCAAAAGTGGGAATAATTGCACTTACAGGCATTTGCCTTGGGGGGGGGGGGGGGGGGGGGGGGTTAACTGTTCAAGAGGGAAATGGCCTGTGGGTATCCACTATTAAAATATTGTATTTCCGCCCTGTCATTAACAACCAGTCACTAATTATACTGATTTGGGTTTTATAAATCGTGCAGAAACTTGCTTCATTTCTAAAGTAGCCAGATGATTAGTCATGTTGATTCAGTAACCACACCTATTGATACAGTCTGCATGGAAGCTTGTTTCCGGCACGGAATAAACACGATTAAAAGATAAATGCGACTTTTTATGTCGCAATTCTGATTTTATAATTCCAAATTATGAATTCTGGAACAAACTTTTTTCTGTAAGACGTCTATAGATTTTGTGTCAAGACCAGTGAAGACCACAACTGCTGGGATATTACTAAATGATATTACTATATATATATATATATATATATATATATATATATATATATATATATATATATATATATATATACAATTCAGATGTATCTTCTCTGTACCCCATCTGCAGTGCAAAGATTAATTTTGTAGATATAATAGCTCTATATAGCCGCGTTTCCACCACAGGAACTTTACCCAGGAACCAGGAACTTTGGGTGGTACTCGGTGTGTTTAGACCGCAGGAACCAGGGTCTAAATGAAGTTCCGGGTAAATATTTCCCCCTCCAAACGGCCCTGCTTGCGAGGTAGTACTTTATCAAAGTTCAGGAACTTTCGAGGGCGGGACTTGGGCGCTGAACATGCTGATTGGTTTAGCTCACACAGCCTTTTATTTCAACAGGCATTTTTAAAAGTCTTTTGCGAAGTTCGGTCTACGTTCAGTAAATATCAGTCTTGCTCTCTGTCTGATGGCGCACGTTTGTCTCAGCCGTCTCACGTTCAATGTCCGTAATAGCTGATAATATACATTGTCATTTTAAATCTTTAAAAAGCTTTCTGAATATGCTGCTGAATCTGCATATTAGTGCTATTTTCTGTCGTTGTTAATTACCTCTTTGTAAACCTATACATTAGCAAAACCAGCACAGCTTGAATCTCTTCCATACTCGTTATAAAAAATTTTTTCACCGTGTAAACGACCTGACTGATTACTTTTAAGTGTGCGTCCTTAGGCCGGATACACACTGCAAGCGTGGCGTTTCTGCTGCGTGTCAGCCGCGGGGCGGCTGCCTGGCGTTTTCTCTGTCTTTGCACACCAGAAGCGTGTCTGACGCGGCGCTGCTGCTGCTGGGAAGCCCTATACTTCATGTTAAATATTTATATTGCCTATTGATACAGCAAAGACAACGTCGGCAGTAGCCTATTGACCACATATCTATGGTATTGATGGCAAAATAGGCTACAGAATATTTCGTTCTGTATAGACAGGTTTAGTTTTTTAAAAGCGATAATTATGTTGTTTTTTATTATTACAAGTAGGCCTATATCTGCATTTATGTTAACCTAAAGACTTTCAAACATGAAAATGTCATTTATTAATATGTATTTGTGTCAAAATGGCATTTAAACATCTTTTCCTATGCTATTTTGCCTAGAAACGCTTCCAACACGCTAGCATGTCGCGTGAAAAATAGGCGTCTCTTCTATTTGAAGCATGCATGCGTTTTCCGCGCGGCTCGGACCGCGTGTGAGCCGCGTGGCTGACGCAGGCAGTATGCAAGCGCTAACCGGTTAACATGGGAGCCGAAATAAAAACGGGCACGCCACGCAGCCGAGACGCTCACGACACGCTTGCAGTGTGTCCCCGACCTTACATGACGAGACAGCGCGTGCCGCGCTCATGTTGACAAGAGAGGAAAGCTAATTTTTCTGAGGGGTAAACTTTTTATTTCATAAGTTATGAAGATAATGTTGGAATAATGACACAGCATATATTGTCCCAGGCAGTTTTTACTTTAACTGCGCCTGACAGAATAATTTTTTTTTTCTGAGATGATTATTACACTTTACAACAAATAAATAGCTTATATAATGCCATTAAGAGTTGCTATGGCCTCAGTTAACACACTCCAGCTGCTGGAGAAAACAGCGGTGACATTTTTGATGCGGCAGACAAACTGCATGTGACAAAATGATTGTGATTGAAAGTCATCACATGTAAACACCAGATCGGTTTAGATAACGTCTCAGTCGCAGTCCTACATCACCGGACTAATTTGCCTAATCTTCTCGGAACTTTAGATCGCGGTCGAAACGCAGACAGCTGCAGGTCTGGGGGGGAGAAAAGTTCCTGTAAAAAAGTTCCTGGTACAAATTGTTCTGGGTAATTTTGGTGGGGCTTATGTCTTATTCTAATTATATTTATTGATTACAAATAAGTAATTTCTCAGGCAGTAATGTGGATCTTTATAAATTTAAAGAGTGCCTTGTCTTGGCCTCAACCACTCAAAGTCTTGGTTTTGTCTTGGTCTCAACACACGTTGGTCTTGGTCTTGGTCTTGTCTTGGTCACACATTGGTCTTGGTCTCAACTTGGTTTCGGAGTAGGTGGTCTTAACTACAACACTACCGCCACTGAATAATAAATTAATTAGGTAATTGCATTTGTGTTTTATCTCACATTTCTTACTTTTTACTTACTTACAATTGCGTGTCCCTAACTCTACCCTTAAACTGATCCACACCACCACATGACCCTAACTTTACCCTTAAACTGACCCACACCCCCACACCTGTCTCTAAATTTACTTTTAAACTTACCCACACCCCCACACCTGTCCCTAACTTTACCCTAAACTTACCCACACCACCACACCTATCCCTAACTCTACCCTTAAACTGACCCACACCACCACACCTGACCCTAACTTTACCCTTAAACTGACCCACACCCCCATACCTGTCTCTAACTTCACTTTTAAACTTACCCACACCACCACACCTGTCCCTAACTTCACCCTAAACTTACCCACACCACCACACGTCCCTAACTCTACCCTTAAACTGACCAACACCACCACACCTGTCTCTAACTTTACTTTTAAACTTACCCACACCACCACACCTGTCCCAAACGTTACCCTTAAACTTACCCACACCACCACACCTGTCCCTAACGTTACCCTTAAACTTACCCACACCACCACACCTGTCCCTAATTCTACCCTTAAACTGACCAACACCACCACACCTGTCTCTAACTTTACTTTTAAACTTACCCACACCACCACACCTGTCCCTAACTTTACTCTTAAACTTACCCACACCACCACACCTGTCCCTTACTTTACCCTTAAACTTACCCACACCACCACACCTGTCCATAACTTTACCATTAAACTTACCCACACCACCACACCTGTCCCTAACTTTACCCTTAAACGTACCCACACCACCACACCTGTTCCTAAATTTACTCTTAAACTTACCCACACCACCACACCTATCTCTAACTTTACCCTAAACTTACCCACACCACCACACCTGACCGTAACTTTACCCCAAACTTACCCACGACACCACACCTGTCCTTAACTTTAATCTTAAACTTACCCACACCACTACACCTGACCCTAACTTTACCCTTTAACTGACCCACACCACTACACCTGTCCCTAACTTTACCCCAAACTTACCCACACCACCACACCTGTCCCTAACTTTAATCTTAAACTTACCCACACCACTACACCTGTCCCTAACTTTACCCCAAACTTACCCACACCACCACACCTGTCCCTAACTTTAATCTTAAACTTACCCACACCACCACACCTGACCCTAACTTTAATCTTAAACTTACCCACACCACCACACCAGTCCCTAACTTTAATCTTAAACTTACCCACACCACCACACCTGTTCCTAACTTTAATCTTAAACTGACCCACACCACCACACCTGTTTCTAACTTTACCCTTAAACTGACCCACACCACCACACCTGTCCCTAACTTTACCCTTAAACTGACCCACACCACCACACCTGTCCCTAACTTTACCCTTAAACTGACCCACACCACCACACCTGTCCCTAACTTTACCCTTAAACTTATCCACACCACCACACCTGTCCCTAACTTTACCCTTAAACTTACCTATACCACCACACCTGTCCCTAACTTTACCCTTAAACTTACCTATACCACCACACATGTCCCTAACTTGACCCTTACACTTACCTATACCACCACACCTGTCCCTAACTTTACCCTTACACTTACCTATACCACCACACCTGTCCCTAACTTTACCCTTAAACTTACCTATACCACCACACCTGTCCCTAACTTTACCCTTAAACTTACCAATACCACCACACCTGTCCCTAACTTTACCCTTAAACTTACCTATTCCACCACACCTGTCCCTAACTTTACCCTTAAACTTACCCACATCACCACACCTGTCTCTAACTTTACCCTAAACTTATCCACACCACACTTTCCCTAACTTTGCCCTTAAACTTACCCACACCACCACACCTGTCCCTAACTTTACCCTTAAACATACCCACACCACCACACCTGTCCCTAACTTTACCCTTAAACATACCCACACCACCACACCTGTTCCTAACTTTACCCTTAAACTTACCCACACTACTACACCTGACCCTAACTTTAATCTTAAACTTACCCACACCACCACACCAGTCCCTAACTTTAATCTTAAACTTACCCACACCACCACACCTGTCCCTAACTTTACCCTTAAACTGACCCACACAACCACACCTGTTCCTAACTTTAATTTTAAACTGACCCACACCACCACACTTGTCCCTAACTTAACCCTTAAACTGACCCACACCACCACACCTGTCCCTAACTTTACCCTTAAACTGACCCACACCACCACACCTGTCCTTAACTTTACCCTTAAACTGACCCACACCACCACACCTGTCCCTAACTTTACCCTTAAACTTACCCACACCACCACACCTGTCCCTAACTTTACCCTTAAACTGACCCACACCACCACACCTGTCCCTAACTTTACCCTTAAACTTACCCACACCACCGCACCTGTCCCTAACTTTACCCTTAAACTTACCCACACCACCACACCTGTCCCTAACTTTACCCTTAAACTTACCCACACCACCACACCTGTCCCTAACTTTAATCTTAAACTTACCCACAACACCAAACCTGTCCTTAACTTTACCCTTAAACTTACCCACACCACCACACCTGTTCCTAAATTTACTCTTAAACTTACCCACACCACCACACCTATCTCTAACTTTACCCTAAACTTACCCACACCACCACACCTGACCGTAACTTTACCCCAAACTTACCCACGACACCACACCTGACCGTAACTTTACCCCAAACTTACCCACGACACCACACCTGTCCTTAACTTTAATCTTAAACTTACCCACACCACTACACCTGACCCTAACTTTACCCTTTAACTGACCCACACCACTACACCTGTCCCTAACTTTAATCTTAAACTTATCCACACCACCAAACCTGTCCTTAACTTTACCCTTAAACTTACCCACACCACTACACCTGTCTCTAACTTTACCCCAAACTTACCCACACCACCACACCTGTCCCTAACTTTAATCTTAAACTTACCCACACCACTACACCTGACCCTAACTTTAATCTTAAACTTACCCACACCACCACACCAGTCCCTAACTTTAATCTTAAACTTACCCACACCACCACACCTGTTCCTAACTTTAATCTTAAACTGACCCACACCACCACACCTGTTCCTAACTTTACCCTTAAACTGACCCACACCACCACACCTGTCCCTAACTTTACCCTTAAACTGACCCACACCACCACACCTGTTCCTAACTTTACCCTTAAACTGACACACACCACCACACCTGTCCCTAACTTTACCCTTAAACTTATCCACACCACCACACCTGTCCCTAACTTTACCCTTAAACTTACCTATACCACCACACCTGTCCCTAACTTTACCCTTAACTGACCCACACCACCACACCTGTCCCTAACTTTACCCTTAAACTTATCCACACCACCACACCTGTCCCTAACTTTACCCTTAAACTGACCCACACCACCACACCTGTCCCTAACTTTACCCTTAAACTGACCCACACCACCACACCTGTCCCTAACTTTACCCTTAAACTTACCCACACCACCACACCTGTCCCTAACTTTACCCTTAAACTGACCCACACCACCGCACCTGTCCCTAACTTTACCCTTAAACTGACCCACACCACCACACCTGTCCCTAACTTTACCCTTAAACTTACCCACACCACCGCACCTGTCCCTAACTTTACCCCAAACTTACCCACACCACCACACCTGTCCCTAACTTTAATCTTAAACTTACCCACACCCCTACACCTGACCCTAACTTTACCCTTAAACATACCCACACCACTACACCTGTCCCTAACTTTACCCTTAAACTGACCCACACCACCATACCTGTTCCTAACTTTACCCTTAAACATACCCATACCACCACAACTGTCCCTAACTTTTCCCTTAAACTGACCCACACCACCACACCTGTTCCTAACTTTACCCTTAAACTTACCCACACCACCACACCTGTCCCTAACTTTACCCTTAAACTTATCCACACCACCACACCTGTCCCTAACTTTACCCTTAAACTTACCTATACCACCACACCTGTCCCTAACTTTACCCTTAAACTGACCCACACCACCACACCAGTCCCTAACTTTACCCTTAAACTGACCCACACCACCACACCTGTCCCTAACTTTACCCTTAAACTTACCCACACCACCACACCTGTCCCTAACTTTACCCTTAAACTGACCCACACCACCACACCTGTCCCTAACTTTACCCTTAAACTGACCCACACCACCACACCTGTCCCTAACTTTACCCTTAAACTTACCCACACCACCGCACCTGTCCCTAACTTTACCCTTAAACTTACCCACACCACCACACCTGTCCCTAACTTTACCCTTAAACTTACCCACACCTGTCCCTAACTTTAATCTTAAACTTACCCACACCACTACACCTGACCCTAACTTTACCCTTAAACATACCCACACCGCTACACCTGTCCCTAACTTTACCCTTAAACATACCCACACCACCACACCTGTTCCTAACTTTACCCTTAAACTTACCCACACCACCACACCTGTCCCTAACTTTACCCTTAAACTGACCCACACCACCACTCCTGTCCCTAACTTTACCCTTAAACATACCCACACCACCACACCTGTCCCTAACTTTACCCTTAAACATACCCACACCACCACACCTGTTCTTAACTTTACCCTTAAACTTACCCACACCACCACACCTGTTCCTAACTTTACCCTTAAACTTACCCACACCACCACACCTGTCCCTAACTTTACCCTTAAACATACCCACAGCACCACACCTGTCCCTAACTTTACCCTTAAACTTACCCACACCACCACACCTGTTCCTAACTTTACCCTTAAACTTACCCACACCACCACACCTGTTCCTAACTTTACCCTTAAACTTACCCACACCACCACACCTGTCCCTAACTTTACCCTTAAACTTACCCACACCACCAAATCTGTCCCTAACTTTAATCCTAAACTTATCCACACCACCACACCTGTCTCTAACTTTACCCTTAAACATACCCATACCACCACACCCCACACCTGTTCCTAACTTTAACCATATCCCACCTACATATCAGCAAAAGTGTTTTGCAATACACAATAATTATGTACATTGTACTTACTTTTTGATGTAAGTACATAGTAGTTAAGGCCACCTAATATAGTCCCACTTTGCACCGTGTCAGGTTATCATAATATTTAAACAGCAGTGTGGCAGGACTGGTTTCGGTTGTAATTTCCAGTCATATCTGTACGTTTTCTGTCTGCACGTCACAGAGTGTATTTCAAGAGCAAGAAGGAAGCTGTTCAGCACTCAATATTTGATATTTAGCTCTTCCTTAAGATTGTAAATGACTTAATGTTTTGACTTCTATATTTGAGTTTATGTTTCTTCCTCCACTAGTTGATCTTTACATGAGGTGTGCACCTAGTTCTGTAAGTGTAAGGGCATATGCAGAAACAGTTTTGTGTATTATTGAGGTGTGGCAGGACATTTCTCTCCATACTGAGGGAACACTTTGAGGAGAGCTGTCTAAATGGCCTGGCTTTTGTTTCCAACTGTTTTTGCATTCCAGCACAAGACAATGACTTAATTGTTTAATACCGAAGAACTGGACAAGGCGGCCTAACAAAAGAACTGGAACTGAGAGTCGAAAGGCAAGTTCTGTTATTGTTTATTTCATAATCTTTTCTAATTTCAGCTGTCCAACAAGGTTAAATGTTAAGTATAGGCCTGTATATATCAATATGTTTTAGGTGTCACGTAAGTCAGACTGAACTCATAATGTAAATAAAAGAACACATTTTGGGAGTATTTCTTATACTGGACAAGACATTTAGCAAAATTAAGACCACATTTTTTTCAAACAAGGTATAATCAATGGGAAAAATTGTGAAAAAAGGGAACTCTTTTATATAATATAATATAATATAATATAATATAATATAATATAATATAATATAATATAATATAATATAATATTATATAATATAATATAATATAAAGCGAGTTTGACTGCTCTCTCCCTGTGTTGGCGTGGGTTTCCTCTGGATGATCTGGTGAACTAGAGACACTAAATTGTGAGTGTGAATATTTGCGTGTGTTCTGTGATGGACATCGAGTGTGTTTCCCTGCCTATGGCCTGAGACGAGATAGGCCTAACATCCCAAGCGGTTTGGAAATTCAATCTTCATGTTTTAAACTACAACGAGGAGTCAAAAGCCAAGCTGAACTATTTCTGCAACACTATAATGCACCTTTTTTATAATTCACTTAATAATTCATGACATTCACTTATTTTATGTTGTAAATTGTATTAATGCTGACTTTTTTGCTATTGTATTCCACTTTCTAGTATTACCCGAATACCTGAATATTAATTTGGTTTGCGTCATTTTCACACGTTAGAATAATGTTTTTATCATTAACGAATAAGTACATAGGAACAAATGAGGAACGCAATATTATGCATTATTATTTACTACTAACTATCAAGAAACATATTAGTAGTACTTAAGCTCAGTTGAATGTGGCAGTTCACGAAACAGTAACTACTATTTATTTATACTACTCAGAAGACTACTACGAACTACTATAAAAGGTTCACTAATGTGAATAATGCATAATGTATAATTAATTCTAAAGTGAAAAACATAACTGCCTAATGACAGAAGTCATTGCAAACTTTCGAGGTTTTTATACGTTTTGGATTTCCAAAGTTTTAGATGGTAATTCCTTCCGATGGATTGGGTTACACGAGTCATTACTAGTGGGTTAGTCTCGCGTAGCCAGACCTTCAGAAGATCTGGACTCTATTGCAGCTCTCATTGGTCAAGGACTGCCTAGTCTCAGCCTTAGACGTCACATGCATGGATCATTGGCTGAACATCTGATGCAAATGAAAGACTTATCTGGAAACATTTCAGGAGTTTCGAAGTCATCATCTGATTGGTTGAATTCTCACAGGATGTCCGCAAGACGAGTGTGTTGCATTGTTTAACAGTCCGTCTGGAAAGAAATGCAGTGACGCCTAACTCCCTCGTAGAAGAAGAACGCCATTGTGTTTACAACTCTGACAGTGAGCGCTTACCAGGATCAACTAAATGCTTGATTTTCAAAAGTATGTGAAGTTCAGTAAAACTAGCACAATGTTCTTGAATGAATCATTTATAGATACACGCTGGTCTGTTATTGCAGGGACTTCGACTTTACATTTTCACGCCCATAAACATCATTCAGACCAAAGCAAACTGTGATTGGTTGCGTCACATGTCAGTCAAACGTCCTCTTGGGCGTCCAGACAAGTGACGCAACCAATCACAGTTTTTTGTTCCGCATACTTTTCAAAAATCCAGCGCTTAGTTGATCCTGGTAAGCGCTTATTTTCACAGCTGTAAACACGGCAGCGTTCTTCTTCCACAATGGAAGTTAGGCGTCATTGCATTTGTGTTAAGACGGACTGTTAAACAACGAAACACACAATCAGATGACGACTTTGAAACTCCTGAAGTGTTACCAGATAAGTGTGCCATATGCATCAGATGTTCAGCCAATGGTCCGAGGGGTGTGACGTCTAAAGATCTGTACACACCGAATATCGCGCGTGCTTATCGGCAATGTTTTTCGGTGCGTCTTGCATGTTCACACCTAAGCGATTTTTACTGGTGACGCCAAGTGAACGTGCAAATTCAGTAGATGGCGAACCAGGTGAACAATGTGGTGCTGCGGCACTTTACGCTTCTGACACTCGCTTGTCACGCAGAAGAAGAAGAAGAAGAGACAGAAATTACTTGCTTGCCAAAACCATTCACGCAATTTTTTGCTAACTGGCAAGCAGCGGTGTCACAGTGACAGGGATTAACAGCTCATCTTCTTCTTTGTCTACTTGCTACTTCATCATCGTATCAGTGTGTGCTCGGCAATACCGTTTTCTTATTGAGCGGCACTAAGTTGTGTTTCCTGTAACTTCAGCAGCTCCAGGAACAAAAGCGGCAATCTCATTGGTCAGTTTTTAATGTGACGCGTCAAAAAATGAACCCAAGGTGTTTTTTTTTTTTTTAAATAACGCTTTTACGCTTGCCATTTTGCACATTGGTGTGCACACTCACATTGGCGTCCTTTAGTCACGAGGCGTTAAACATCGGCGATAAACGTGTGCGAAAATCGTCCCGGTCCGAACAGGCCTTGAGGCTGAGACTAGACTTACTTGCATTAATTATGAACCTGTATATAGTAGTTATTAATAGTCCTCTGGGAGGTATATGAAAAAATACTAGTTATTGATTAGCTAATAATGAACTACCACACTCAATTGAGCTATTGCTTACTAATTTGTTAATAAGAGATCTTGTTAGTTAATAGTAGTTACTAGAGTGCTAGCAATGTGTTACTCATTTGTTCATGTAGTTATTCATTATTGATGGAACTGTATTCTATTGTATTACTGAATTATGTTATTGTTCTGCACTATTTATCCCTGTACATGGAAGAAGCGGTTTGGGAAAAAAAGGTGGATACAATATAATATAGCTGCAGTTCTTTCCCTACCTCTATATTTTCTCACTCCTCATCTTTGTCCCTCCTTGTGTTGTAGTGTCTCTCTCCCATTCATATTTTCATCACTGTCATTAAAAAGATTTAAAATGTCATAAAAAGTCAATAAAGCTGCTTTTTAAAGACAAAAGACTAGATATTGAAAAAAACTGCACTGTATAAATAGCAGAAGACTGAACTGAGGTATGATTAATAGACCATATGATTAAAGCCTCAAAAGTTGTTTCTTTTAATCAGTAAATGGGACATTATAATGGCTCTTTCCTGAGCTGATCCAGCTCCAGCAGTGGGCAGTGACTTCCTTCCCCTCTCTCGCATACAGTGGGCCGCTCATTCACCCAGTTTAGGAATGTGCTCATACCATTCAGAATATTAATCTGTACGTTTTAAACGACATAAGAGGAGTCAGGATCCCATCTGAACTCATTCTACAAGAGTAAGTGTCACTGTAAGGCTATTTTTTAGATTCTGGTTCACTTTTTTATGCTCAGTTTGAAGCTATTGTGTGCAGCTATATTTCAGATATACTGTAGTGTATTTTGTTGTTGAACTGCACTGTTTACTCTTATTTCTTTTAAGGTATGATAAGAATTTCTCTCGAAACTGGGACTTACTTTATTACTTTGCTGTGGTATTGCAACAGTTTTGATTGTGAAAATGTTGAAATAGGACAGCAAATGTTTTGATTGTATTCTCAAGGCAGTGTTGTTCCATTTTTATTACTGTTTCACAGGAAAAGAATGTTATCTGCACACTTAACGCACACCTAGTTTTAATGGACTGCAATCGGCTGTCAACAATAGGTTGTTTAACTTTGGTGGTAACGGAATGCTCTTTTTGTCAGGCAATCGAGAGTTGAATGAGTTACTATAAATATATATATTAGGAACACCATACTAATACTGTGTTTGACCCCCTTTCGCCTTCAGAACTGCCTTAATTCTGCGTGGCATTGATTCAACAAGGTGCTGAAAGCATTCTTTAGAAATGTTGGCCCATATTGATAGGATAGCATCTTGCAGGTGATGGAGATTTGTGGGATGCACATCCAGGGCACGAAGCTCCTGTTTTACCACATCCCAAAGATGCTCTATTGGGTTGAGATCTGGTGACTATGGTGGCTATTTTAGTACAGTGAACTCATTGTCATGTTCAAGAAACCAATTTTAAATGATTCAAGCTTTTTTTAACATGGTGCATTATCCTGCTGGAAGTAGCCATCAGAGGATGGGTACATGGTGGTCATAAAGGGATGGACATGGTCAGAAACAATGCTCAGGTTGGCCGTGGCATTTAAACAATGCCCAATTGGCACTAAGGAGCCTAAAGTGTGCCAAGAAAACATCCCCCACATCATTCCACCACCACCACCAGCCTGCACAGTGGTAACAAGGCATGATGGATCCATGCTCTCATTCTGTTTACACCAAATTCTGACTCTACCTTCTGAATGTCTCAACAGAAATCGAGACTCATCAGACCAGGCAACATTTTTCCAGTCCTCAACCGTCCAATTTTGGTGAGCTTGTGCATATTGTAGCCTCTTTTCCCTATTTGTAGTGGAGATGAGTGGTACCCGGTGGGGTCTTCTGCTGTTGTAGCCCATCCGCCTTAAGGTTGTGTGTGTTGTGGCTTCACAAATGCTTTGCTGCATACCTTGGTTGTAACGAGTGGTTATTTCAGTCAAAGTTGCTCTTCTATCAGCTTGAATCAGTCGGTCCATTCTCCGATGACTTCTAGCATCAAGAAGGCGTTTTCGCCCACAGGACTGCCACCTACTGGATGTTTTCCCTTTTCACACCATTCTTTGTAAACCCTAGAAATGGTTGTGTGTGAAAATCCCAGTAACTGAGCAGATTATGAAATACTCAGACTGGCCCATTTGGCACCAACAACCATGCCATGCTCAAAATTGGTTAAATCGCCTTTCTTTCCCATTCTGACATACAGTTTGGAGTTCAGGAGATTGTCTTGACCAGGACCACACCCCTAAACGCATTGAAGCAACTGCCATGTGATTGGTTGATTAGATAATTGCATTAATGAGAAATTGAACAGGTGTTCCTAATAATTCTTTAGGTGAGTGTATACACACTTATGCAGGACACTCCTTTGAAATCTATGGTTTTATGTATCAGGACATAAATTATCTGGTCCTTGGCAGGTCTTAAAACTAAGTAAATAAGTAGAAGTCCGGCGCTGCTAATATAATGTTTTTGATTAATTGATCTTTAGCATGTGTGATTACCTCTATTAAAGCAGAAGTTTTGGCAGTTTGCTGGTCTGGACCATTCAGGTCTAAGAACGAAAGACATCAACAATGAATTTAGAGAAGCAATTATTACTGCCCTCAATCTGGAAAGGGTTATATGTCTATTTCCAAATGATTTGAAGTCTACTCTACAGTGAGGGAGAATGTTGGAAGTGGAAACCGTTCAAGACATTTGAAGAACACAAAACACTGAAGAACTGACTGTACAGGTCTCAGTTAACATGATAAATGTTAAAGTTCATGGCAGTGCAATTGGAAAAAGATGAGACAAGTATGGCATGTTTGGATGGGTTGCCAAGAGAAAGCTTCTTCTCTCTAAAAAGAACATGACAGCATGGCTTAGGCTGCATCTGAACAAGGCTCCGGCCCAGTCAAAGTCCAGACCTCTACCTGACTGAAATGCTGTGGCGGGACCTTAACGATAAACAAATGCCCTCAAACCTCAATGACGTGAAGCAACCTTGTAAAGAAGACCAGGCCAAAATTCCTTCACAATAATGTGAAAGATAGACTGTCCTACAGAAAACGATTACTTCAAGATACTGCTACTAAAGGTGGCTCTAAAGCAATTCAGCAAAGGGTGTAGCTACTATTATCACCCATGGCTTTTCCATTTTACCTTTAATAATGACTTAATATGCCATGTGTTGTTGTAGTTACCTAATTTAATGTCCTGATATGTGAAACCATAGATTTCAAATCGGTGTACTTTCTTTTTTTAAACATGTGAAATAGAATACTTACACCGGTTTCACAGACAAGGCATTTTTGAGCTGTTTCTTAAAATTTGTCAGTGCCATTGTTTTTTCTTGCACACCAGTGATTTTTTTTCTAAGGCATTATAAAAGCTACTTAAAAGCCCCAATTGAACTAAGGCAAAGACTTTCTATATAGGGAGATGGTGCACTCCGATTACTTATGAACAGGAAAAAGTGCAACGCCCAATATGGCGAATAAGCCCTACCTTCTAAATGAAAGAGCCAATCGTTAATTGGATCGCGTCACTGCAGATGCCAGCTCCAGATGCTATAGAAACATAGAGGGTGTTCTGAGACGTGCATGTGCATTAGCTTTGTCCAGCCTGAAAAATGCTGGTCTTTTTGTCATAATTCAAGCATTTAGAAGCTAAATTTATGAGACAGTTATACCTCATACCTTTATGAGTTTCTTTTTGGTGGAACACAATAGGAGAATAGCAGCAGAATGTTGACAGCTTGGCTTCAGAAGACAGGGCCTTTTTATGGTCCTTTTTGGAGTTTGACAGCCATGGTCTCTATATTCTTTCACTTTCATTTCTGATTATGGCAAATTTTATGTTTTTTTCTATGGGTTTGGAATGATACTGTCATTTTTGGGTGAACTATCCCTTTCATTTTTGAGTCAACTATTATTTTCAGGCTGACTAAAATGTTGCAATACCATTCTAACCAGTAGGGGGCGTCACAAAACAAGTTACTAACTCAAACCATAACTTTTCAAAACTCTTGCCAGCCACCCACTTATTTTAGAATGTGCATTTCCAGTGACCAACCGGTCTCATCCATTTCACCATGACACCAAGACCGTCTTTAAAACCAACTACACCACAACACACCAACACCACAACAGCTGCTCCGGGGTTCCTGCCCTCTCTCCTGGACAGGATTCCTTGTGAGTATATCATATGAATCCTCGCTTTAGCACCTGCTCCACAGGCCCCTATCTAATTCCACGCCTTGTGCACATTACTTGCTTCTCAATTTTCATTTGCTACAAGTTTAACTTGCCTTGAGTCTCCTGGCCATGGTCTCGCCTCATCCGTCAGATGTGTTTCATGGTGCTATACTAGACCACTGCTTTGCTGCTGTGATGTAAGATGGAATATTGTTGTTTTTATCACAACAGTGCCAAGATGGGCCATCTATGCTATATTTGCCGCCATCCTCCTGCTCATTCTTATCTGCGTGATATGCTGCTGTGTGAAATGCTGCTGCAAAGGGAAAAAGAAGAGGAAGAAGAAGCTGGACCAGAAGATCAGCATGAAAGGGATCTCAGGAACTACAACCGCAGCACTGGTGAGAGATGGATTGTCCATGCTTACATTTTTCTTCTAGTCAGTAATGAGTTTAAATGAAGACTGAGCAAAAGACCCTAGCAATCTCACTCGTCTCCACATGAGTTTCAGAAGAGACATCTCAACATGGCACAAGCTCTACTCAGTTTATCCAAGAAACCAAAGTCGTTTAAAGTCAAAGATAACAACTTAAACAGTGCTCCTCAAATACTTCCATGCTTTTAACTACTTTTGTTGCTCTATAATCTTACACTTTATCAATGTATCACTTCTGTTTTCATTTCCCTTAAGAGATGTTAAAGGTAATTTAACAGGTTTCCTTAAACACTCCAGTCATTTGCTCTTGGTTGGAAAAACCACAGTCCCGCCTCCAAACTCGCCTTTGTTGCTATGTGAGGTTAAACAAAAGGTCTATAATAATACCTGGAAAACACTGTCTGTTAGAATTTCCATTCATGCCAAATGGGATTACATCCCCTTTACATGGAAAAACTGAGACAAAGTTGATACTTAACTCTTTCCCCACCAGTTTTTTAAAAGTTGCCAGTCACCACTAGCATTTTTGATCATTTTTAGAAAACTTTCATTGCCTACAGAATATTTGTATGTATATCTGAACATGCAATATATCGAAAAACAAGAGCGAAAAGAGCCTCTGATTGTTTTTTTTTATGAACACTTGAATGTGGGTAACATTAAAAGCAACATTTTGAACAAAAAGATAGTGTTTTTGTCAGAGGCTACATCTGAAAATAGATGGAGTAGATCAGTGGTTCTTAACCAGGGGCAAACTTCCAAAGGGGCATCAAGATTATTAAAATGATAAGGCAAAATGTTCAATGGGGCAAAACAACATTTTAATTTACCTCCTAAACGGTTTTGTTTGTCTGTTTTCTTTGAAGAACCAGAAAGAACACAAGTGATAAGTGTGTGAGACAAGGTGACTATAGGCGTGTCGCTCTAATGTAAACGAATCAAATCCTATAAGTAATTTTTATAACAAATACATTTTTCTTGTTATGCGAAGCTCTAAAATATTTATTGGGTTGAAATTGTGAAATTGTGTGGGTTGAAAAAATCGGTATCTTTATTCCATATCCAGTATGTCATGAAAAACTGGAAAAGCATGGGATCTTCGACAAAATGGGGGCCATGGAGTCAAAAAAGTTAAAAACCACTAGTAGATCGAATCCATCAACTACCTCAAAGCTTTCACGGCCCTATAGCTTGTCCAGGGTTGACATTTCATTTGGGAACATTTGAACATATATCCTGTTTAACTCTTTCCCTGCCAGCGTTTAAAAAATAAAAAGTTGCCAGCCACCGCCAGGGTTTTTGACCATTTTTACAAAAAAACTTGATTAGCCCATATAATATTTTGTTTTATGAATGTCTGAGCATGCAATATATCAAAATGAAGAGCTGACCCTCTTCTTTTAAACAACAACAGCAACAACAAAAGCATTTTATGCAACCCATTCTCACTCCCAAGGCGTCAAAAACCGAAGCATGGTCAAGTGCCTTCCGCGTCACAATAAAGACGCTAAAGGTGCCCCAAGGCGTCATGTTTCGACGCGCTGGGTGTTCCATTCATTTCAGTGAGAACCCTTTGGCGTCATACACAGACGCGCTGGGTATTAGTAATGTTATCGCCATGGTGAAATTGTATTAGTTTATAATTTTGCCATTATGACATGTTGGAGTGTGTTTTTCAATTTAATCAGCAAGCATAATTTTATTTACATTTATTTTATTTACGCTATTTAGACATGCTTAACATGTAACCCAACCCCATCCCATCCCTAAACCTAGCCATTTGTCTGAACATGATATAAAACACAGGATATAGCCTGACATATACGACTGCATACACAAGTTATTCAAAAAAGTTAAATAATCCAAGTTTTCCGAGGCCAAACGATTGATTTGTATGAAGAAAATCCCCAAAAGCGATCAGCATCTCCATCCGCAGAAGATCATCAACAAACACACCCTGCGTCCCAATTCGCATACTATCCATCCTAAATAGTATTCGAAAATAGAATTAGTATGTCCCAAATCGTAGTATGTTGAAAAGAGTATTCCAAAGATTCCCGGATGGTTTACTATTTCCGGTCCGAATTCACAGTATGGATCGATGGGCACTCTAACGGCTGATATTGCCCACAACCCATTGCGAGTTGGACGAGGATTCGATTAGAACTACAAACGCGGATAAAAAGCGTTAATAAACTACAAACATGACGGATGTGCGAGTTCAACGGTTAAGTAGAGAAGTTTAGATAAAGGGGTTTGAGTGACCAACTATCAATATTTAACCTGACAAAAATATATTTATTCAGTGTTGTCCACATTATATTTCACCTGCAGCAGCATTGTGAACTTTTGCAATGACACATTTGGCCATTAACCTTTAAATGCATCATTATATTTAAACTGCAAACACATGAGGAGAGTCTCTGCATTAAAGATCCACAAATGGCAGATCAACGAGCGGATACATTTCTCTCCGATAAGGTAGGAGATTAAACTGAATGTGGAGGATTTGAACTGTGACGAATCTGACGATGATTGACAGGGCAGATAAACGGTGACGGGATGCACGTAAAAAAGCGACAGAGTCCGTTAAAGATGGCGAAGTAGTATGTCCCGAAGCTTGCATACTTTTCTCCTACACACTCAAAAGTATATACTTTTTCTTCACAAAAAGAGTACATACTTTTAGGACGTAGTATAAGTAGGCGAATTGGGACGCAGCAACAATCAAATTTCAAATATTGGCGCCGGTTACGTGAGATTTCATAGTGAAATTGCATTGGCTCTCGTATGTCTTGTGACCAATTGCGTCATTACGTCAGCATTGATTGTAAAATCTCATTGGCTCTCGTGTGTGTTGTGACCGATTGCGTCATGCTCAGGAGTCTTTTGAATTATTTGAATGAGAAATGAATGAGTTCGTTCACGGGGCAGCGGGATCATCATTTCAGCGATTAAAACATCAAGATCGACTCTGTTCTTCACATGAAGATATCGTATGACTTCAGAAGACTTGGAATGCAACATGAGTTAATACTTTTATACTGCTTTGGTCAGTTTTTGCAATAAATACCTGTGACTGTACATTTATTTGCCTGGTATGTGTTTTATATTGTTTAGATATGGGTAGGTTTAGGGTAGGAGTGGAGTTAGTTGCTCCAAAATATAAAAGTAGCCTTTAAATATTAATAAAATCATGTCTGCTTTTATAAACGCAAATAATTAAATGCGTCTGTTTATGACGCCAAAGGTTTATCATTGTAATGAATGGAGCACCCAGCGCGTCGCAAAATGACGCCCAGGGGCACCTTTAGCGTCTTTATTGTGACGCGGAAGGCACTTGACCATGCTTCGGATTTTGACGCCTTGGGAGTGAGAACGGGTTGTTTTATTCTAGCTACCAGCATTCTTTTTTATCAACACTTGAATATGGGTAGGTTTCATAAAAAAGCAACATTTTAAACAAAAAGTTGAGGAAATCATGTTTTTTTGAATAACTAAATCCAGATCAGATTCAGAATGATTAACAAACACAGAGGGTGTAGATTGAATTCATCAATACGCCTAATGCTTGCAGAGTCCTGTACCCACAGTCCTGTAGCTCGTCCTCAGTTAAGATTTCATTCATTACCATTAGATAGTTTTGATTTATATGATGTTTAATTTTGATGATCTTGTTATTTTGCATAATGCATCTGCTTACTTATGATCACTTATTTTACTGTGTCTTACTCACGCACTCTAAAAAATACTGGGTTGAAAACATCCCAAGTTGGGTTGAAAATGGACCAACCCAGAAATTGGGATGTTTTAATGGGTCCTATTTACTGGGTTCAAACAACCCACTTTCTGGGTTTGTCCATTTTCAACCCAACTTGGGTTGTTTTTAACCCAGCATTTTTTAGAGTGCATGTGTTTTGATCAGGAGATTAAGTACTCATTCAGAAGATGCGTAATAGCGCCCCCTAGCATCTGACAGTGAAAACACGGAAAACCGGAAAATTCAGTTTTTGGCCAGGAAGCTTTTTCTCACAAATAATGAAAAAAATTCAAGTTTGGCGGGGAAAGAGTTAATGATTGTGTTGTTTTAAATGTGCATAAGCAATGGTTCTTTTGCTTGTTTCTGCTTTTTTTTCCACCTGTTTTTTGATCCAGAGATTCTCTATTCTTTCAAAAGATGCATAATAGCGCCCCCTAGCGCCTGACAGTGAAAACACGGAAAACTGAAAAATAGCTTGTTCTGCTTTTTTTCCACCTGTGTTTTGATCCAGAGATTATATATTCTTTCAAAAGATGTGTAATAGCGTCCTCTAGCATATACCAGTAAAAACATGGATTGCTGGAAATTTTTGTCGATTGCAGGAAAGAGTTGTATCATAAATGACAGAAAATACCCTCATTGGCAGGGAAAGAGTTAAATGAAACATATCTGAGATTTTTTAATTTGTGAAAATCAACCTTTTGGCAATAAAATAGTCCTCTGGGTGGCATTCACCAAGGTATATACCTCATGTACTGACAGGTCCAGCTTGAGACAGAGGATGTGGAGTATGGATCAGCAGACCAGCAGAGGGGAAAACTGCAGTATTCACTGGAGTTCAACGCATCCAGATCAGAGGTAAATGCATCACTTTTACTGACTTTTACGGACTTCATACTTCCTGCCTTAATTAGTTAACTTTCATTCACCTAGTTCAGGGGTGTCCTAACCTGTTTCTGGAGAGCCACTGTCCTGCAGAGTTAAGTTCCAAGTACTTCAACACACTTGCCTGGAAGTTTCTAGAATGCCTAGTAAGACTTTGATTGGCTGGTTCAAGTGTGTTTCTTTGGGATTGGAGCTAAACTCTGCAGGACAGTGGCCCTCTAGGAACAGGGTTGGTCACCCCTAGTTTATATATTTGATCATTCCAAAATGCAAATATCTTTTGAAGAAATAATCAGATGTATACACAGAAATCACTATGCCTTGAATATTTTAAAGCGATAAAATGATATTTAAATTGATTATTCTGTCATTTTAACCCGGTTGACTTAAAACTTGAATCTATGAAAGTGAATTATAGCAATTATGTTGTGAGCAAAGGTATTAAACAAATCAACTTTATATTTTATTTTCTTATCAAAGTTAATTTTTCTTGCTCTGCTTGCTCAAGAAACTTGAACTCAATGAGGTGCATATTGGGATACTTTTCCAGTCCATCCAAAAGAAACCATACATAGACAATTGCAATATTAGCAGGCCTATTAGTTGAATTTACTATGAAGTCTGTGTGAACCAGAAATTGCGATCAACTTTATTTCAGTATTGTGACGTATTTCTGAGTGAAATGGAATATGAAGAGAATGAAGAAAAATAAAGGGGATACCGAAACACCAGAGGGAAAGAAATTTGACAAGATTTCAAAGACTAGGGATTCTATGGATTATTTGCATTGATATATTGTTCACCAGAAGACTATGATGAACACTAACAAAGTAAATAAGTTTTTTAATTCATAAAACTACATGTACTGTACCATTTCTTATCAGCTGGCTGTAGGAATAAAGGAAGCTGCTGCGTTGAAAGCCATGGATTCAGGAGGGACATCTGACCCTTATGTGAAAGTCTACATCCTTCCCAACAAGTCCAAAACATTTGAGACCAAAGTCTTCAGGAAAACTCTTAACCCTGTGTTCAATGAAAAATTCAAATATCAGGTAAACCATGAAGCATATAAAATCTTTCACTATCGGATGGTCATAGATTCATGTGAAGGGGCTCGAACAATGACCTAATGCTCGTTCAATCTCACTAAGGAGTGGAGTTGTTCAATTTACAGCCTCTTGTACCACTTTCCTAGATCCCACAGAAGGAACTGACTGAGTCGACACTGGTGATGCAGGTCTATGACTTTAACAGATTCTCCAAACATGACATCATCGGTGAGATCAGACTGAATCTGTCCACAGTGGACTGGAATCATGTGATTGAGGAGTGGAGAGATCTGAGCGAAGCTTCCAAACATGAGGTTCGGTTCAGAAGTCCAATCCACATATGCTGTCATGTTCACTGCCATTTTCCATGTGGCTAGTTTACATAAATTATTTTCATATGCATTGCAAAGTGTCACCCTCTACTAAAGAGAAATGAGTTGGGGGTCCAAGAAAGTTGTTTTGCCCCTTCTCTTTCTTTTGCTGATGTATGACTAATACACTGAATGATTGTTTCCATCACATCACCATAGAGCATATTCCCACCGGAGCAACCTTAAGTGTCCTACTCAATGGCACAAGGGTGATTGCATTGCATATCAACCCTTGTTCAGAGAAGTTGACTGGTTGGGACAGGGTACCCTAAGTCTACTATTTGGCACTCAGTTCTTGACATGACCCCCCGCATGGCAATAGGCTCTGAGCTAAGGTCACCCTATATGTTTCTGCTAGTTTAACCGCATCTTTCATCTTGTGCCCATATTACAGCAAGAGCATCTGGGAGATATCTGCTTTTCTCTTCGTTATGTCCCGACTAGTAGTAAACTCACTGTGATCATACTGGAAGCCAAGAACCTGAAGAAGATGGACCAGGGAGGCTCTTCAGGTGAGATTCTCACATACTAAAATGTCCAACATCCTCAAAAGTCTAATCTGCAATAACTACTGACAGAAACAAACCTTCTCAAACACTATAAAGAACATCATTAGAAAATCATGCCTGTGCCTATGAAACTAATGCCGGTAAAACTCCAACTTTTATTCGTTTTCACATTATTGAGACTTATTTAATTATCAAGACTTATTTTCATGTGGCTCCTTGCACAATTCTATGTTATGACCTCAAACACATTTAGCATAGTGCATGATTTGTAAAATTTGTAAACATTTTCATGTCTACATCATATAATTAGCTCCATATGTATGGTTTTCTGATTTAGTAAACTTCCTTGGTAGCTCATCTGGTACAGCATTACACTCGCAAATCACAATAAAATAGCTCAAAGTCTTGTAGAAGCGAACAAAAATGTCACGGTTGCTTCAGCAATTTTGTAAATTTTTTTTTAACTTTGCCTTTGTTAACACTCGGTTTGGAGTTAGTGGTTTAGTGAACATGTTTGAGGACTTCTCACTGGACATTTCATTTCTGAACTGCTGCAATATTACGTACAACACCCGATGTAAAAAAACATTGCCAGAATCATGCTCAATAGTATCTGATAAACCTGAACACTCTTCTACGGCCTCTTATTTGCTTTGAAGATGCCATGAAACATTTTTCCAAAGATTGGGTTGCAAAAAGTCGTTCTTTGTTTTACAGCTATAGATTAGGTTAGAAACGGATCCCCTGTAGTCATATTTGATCACCAAAATGACATTTAAACACAATTCTTTTTATTCATGCCTTAACATTGATTGAATGTAACTCTAAACCCTTGCTTAATTCAGTATACATTGATCTATGAATATGCAAAAAAACCCACCTCCATTCACTCATACAGGCTCGTCTACAAGTGGATGTATCAGAATGGTAATGTGTTTTATGTATCGCTCTCTACAACATCAGACACATAATCGTAAATTAATATTATTAGCCGTTTGCTTGACTACGTTACCAAACAGCTAATAATTGTTGCTAATGTTACACAAACCATGTTCCCGTTCACCATCGCAGAGTCAGACAGTGGCCTTATAAAAATCAGTTTCCTTAGAAATGGCAGTGGAGAAAGGCAAATACTTCATCGTAATGTCGTAATATACATAAAATACATAATCCACCCGCTATATTGCTAAATGTACGGATTTTTCATGTCAACAGAAAAATATACCAGGATAACCTGGCTTTTCTTACGTTACAATCTACCTTGTAACCAGTGTTGGGTAAGTTACTCTTAAAAAGTAATTAATTACTAGTTACTAATTACATCTTCAATAGTGTAATTAGATTACTGTACAAATTACTCTCTCCAAAAAGTATTTAATTACTTATTACTAATTATTTTTTATTTATTTTCAAAATTCTATATCAACCTCAAGTTAAGCAATTCAAGGTTAGACATGAAACCGCTCTTTTAATTAATTAAAAAAAAATTATATAAAACTACATAAATTACTCTTATTAACTGTATTAACAAGTATTACAAATGTTAGAAGGACACATAAAAACATGCATTTTAAATTTAGACTTTAAATGTTGATGTTAAGATGTTATGGTATAATAATATTTAGTATTTAGTTCAATTACATCAGAAGTAACTGTAATTAAATTACAGAAAAAATAAGAATAATCCCATTACTTTACTTTTTCAAGGGAAAAGTAATTAAATTACAGTAACAAATTACTTAGTAACTAATTACACCCAACACTACTTGTAACCAATCACGTCAACGTGCAGGCAGGCTTTAACATATCATTAACTATTTGCTGTGTTCAAAATTTCCCCCTATTTTCTAATTCCCCACATTAGTCTACAATATATAGTATAGTCCACTTAAAAGAGTGAATGAAAACAAATGAGTGAATTTGGACACTAAGTGCACTGGAAGTCCTGCTGCTTTTGCATGTTTTGTACTTGCTGTTTAATAATCATTTTGAAACTTTGCAAACTGGCAGCTCCAGTAGTAATGAAAAAAATTATATTGAACTATGTCATGGAACCTAGCATGTATAAACCTTAATTAGACAATTTAATAATCAATTTAAAAGGAATGCATACATGTATTATTTTACACTGTAGCCACATTGGACCAGCTGTTGGGATAATGGATGGATGGTTGGATGGATGGATGGATGGATGGATGGGTGGATGGATGATTCAACTGTGAGTGCCATCTTCTTTTCAGACGCAGGAATTAATTCAGCTTGCGACTCTCACAGTGCATTATGGGTATTCTCTAGCCATTGAACGCACATTAGTTTTACACTATTGCCGTGCATTGTGGGATTGAATAAGTGCACTTGATAATGCTCACTATGATTTCGGACAACACTACAAATGGCTGTCCTAGTGCCCTATTTAAGGGTATATGGAGTGATTTCGGACACAGCCAATGACTGCTGTGAAGCAGGGGAGTCTCAAGAGAAACACATCTCTGTTCACTGGACTTTTAAGGAGAAAATACTCAGCAATGATGTTGACTTATACATTTGCACATTCTTTGTCTTAAAGCATTTTAAAAACACCACATAAACATATAAACAACATTAAAAACTTTATTTTCTTTAAAGGCCCACTGAAGTGCCTTGAAACGCGCCACATTATTCAATGTGTTGACGTCATTTCCCCTGAAATGGCTTCAGCTGTTAGCAGCTCCTCCCCTTTTTTGAAACAGCCAATAGCGTTTTGTTAATATACACTTTGACTAGAGCGCAAGAGCGGACCTTTCTGTGTTAGATAAAGCCAGCAGTTTCCTCTAAATGTTTACTATCATAATCTCCTCCATATCGCTTTTGAAATGCAGCATTCTGTGCAGAATTCAAATGGGTCGATATGTTTGTTGTCTGCGCGGACTCACGCATATGAGCGCTCTCGTGTCTGTAGTCTAAATTTAGACCAGAGCTGTTGGGGGGTGTGCGCTGCTGCGGTGTGTGAAACTAACGTGAAAACAGACTTTATTCGCCTCAAATGAAAGCATATTTACACAGAATCGTTTTCTATCACAATTATAGTGTGCTATGTGCCTCTCACCATGTAGAAATTAGTAAATAAATGTAAACAACTGACGGATTTTAGCAGCGGCTTCAGCAGTGTAGGGGGCGGGCTTTAGATTCTAGAGCGCATTCTGATTGGACAGAAGATTTGACGAGAAAGTGAAGTCTGCGAGGATGTCACCAAAATCTGAGATTTGTTTTAACGGAAGTGGGAGACTGTAAATTTTGAATGCTTATATCTCCTAAATGCAAATTTTGTCATAGTTTTGGAACATACCAGCTTATTCATAACCTTAAGGCTAACACAGTCATACTAAAAGCTAAAAAACTTTTGATTTCAGTGGACCTTTAACTGTTCTGGGTTTTGTTCTGTAGACCCTTATGTGAAAGTTCAGTTGGTTCTGGATAAGAAGAAGTGGAAGAAGAGGAAAACATCAGTGAAGAAACGAACATTGAATCCATACTTCAATGAATCTTTCACTTTTGAAGTGTCGTTTGAACAGATTCAGGTGAGTGATACCTAGAGATTGGTTGCTTGGATGAATCAAGGGTCCAAAATCTGGACTCATTGTAAGGACCCCCTAAAGGGAGATGGTGATGGAAAGAAAACAGATGGAAGAACATTTTAATGTCAATGCATTTGCATTCGCAAACTTTTGAGTTTCAGAGGAAATTTGCCAGCAAAAAATTGTTCTTTGCAAGAAAATGCAGTTTCCTGGCCACAAAAGTTTTTAAAGTGAACACAAAATCATTGAAAAATGTCCTCCTATCTCATTTTATTTCCCGTTTCCTCTTAAGGAGCTCTGCAACATTGTGATGTTCATCCTTAATTTTTGGCACATTTACTATTGAGGTGGAAACTGGTATTTGATTTGTTTTTGTGAGAAAAAAGAACTAGGGTTGTGATAACAGATTTTCATTCTTACATTGTGATTTCAACCAAACAACTTCACTTATTGGCACTTTGTGAGTGTTCATTTTAAACCTTGGATGGAGTGATTGATGAATCTGTTTTCCCTTTGCTCTGTGTATAATTGTTTGTTTGACTCATTATTCCTCATACAGAAAGTCCAGCTGGTCATCTCAGTGTGGGATCATGACAAAATGAGCAGAAATGATGCGATTGGCAAGATCTATCTGGGCTGTGATGCGACAGGAAACCAGCTGCGTCACTGGGCGGATATGCTGTCCAACCCACGCAAACCTGTGGCTCAATGGCACACGTTACTCTCTGCTGAACAGGTGGACACAACGCTGGCCTTGAAGCACACGCTTAAGATCCCATTTACAAACAAAAACTTCTGAGAAATATCTAATGACAATGACAAATTGTTCACCACCAGAAGTTCCTTTATGTTTTCTATGCCAGGACTATGGACCAATAAGGAAACATCTTATTTCTTGCCATTCCTTTTTTTACTTATTTTCCCTCCTTTTAAAGTATTTTGGAAGTACCAGAATATCATGGGAAGTAACTAAAAGTAGCATTCAAGAGTGCAAGTTTGATTTTGACATTGGTGATTTTCATTTCCTTATCAATTTCTTGTTTTCTAAAGCCTTTATTTGTAGATAGTAACATCATTATGATTATATAAACAACACAACAACATTATTTAGCTTTCTGTACTTTTTTGATAGAATATCTAAAAAAGCATACATCCATAAAGGCCCTGATATACTGACTGTCAAGTTCTTTTTTGTTCTTCGCTTAGGGGTAAAACGAAGTTCGAAATACGTGAGCAGTGATATACTGTTAGCGAACCTGAACATCCTGACTCCGCCCACACTGGTAAAAGCCAGTGTCAGTCTCAGAGACACACCTACCTATTATTTAATCCAAATAAAGACCAATGATAATACAAAGCTTTGTAACAGCCATAGCAAACTTTTCCGGAAAATTTCCTTTGGCAAGCTGTTCGGAATTATTCAGGGATTGAAATTAAAGTGTTTACTTTGACTTCTATCAATCAGTTCTATAATGTTATAAGTGTGTATGTAGAGGCAGGGTGTGAATTACACCATGTTTTTCAGAGGTCAGAGCCATGCAAGTTGGCTTGAAACAGAAGTTACGATAATCTTTTCTGCCTTATTGTGACATATATCTGAGTGAAACGGGGTCTTGAACAAGACAAAATCTAGGACGGGAATTGTTTATGGGAATTTTTGACCGATCTACTAGAAGTGCATTTGTGAGGTCAGGCACTGATGTTGGATGAGAAGGCCTGCCTCGCAGTCTCTGCTCTAATTCATACAAAAAGTGTTCTAATGGTGGAACAGGAAGGGGCCATCTACAAACTGTTCCCACAAAGTTGGAAGAATTTAAATTTTCCAAAAAGTCTTAGTATACTGAAGCATTAAAGATGTCACGAACTGGTATTTTCTACACTGGTTTTGAGGCTCTCTCATAAACACTGTGTTCTTATGGGCGTGTCGCACTGTAGACTTAGAAGTAAACGTCCACGGCTTGGATTGGATAAGATTTGCATATTTATGCGCAGCATAAATTATATTTTACGCAGGATTGTGTTTTAATCTCAATTCAAGTCTACAAATCCAGTGTCGACCTGTGTCTTGTTTACAAACAATTATATTGCTATCTTTGGCATGTTTATTGCTCGTTTAGCTTCAAGAGTCGGTGGGCGGGGCTACAGAAGCAGCGTACACATAGAGGCGGCGTTTCACCCTTCTAATACTTCATTGATTTGAGAGCCTCGTTTTCTGAGCCTGGTGTCTATAAAAGCTTTTCTTTTACTAACAAGGAAGATTTTAGCTCTGAAACTTACAGGATATTATTATATTACCATGACCTTTTATATATCAAAGGCTCAAAGGCTCTCAATTCATCAACCCTTTAAGAGTTCCTTTTGAACTGGAACTAAGGGGCCAAACCCAACCCCTGAAAAACAACTCTGCGCACTGTGCGCCTCAACATGCGCTGACCCCGCTCTGTGATTTTACGTGGCCTACCACTTTGTGACTGAGTTTCTGTTATTCGCAGTTGCTTCCCCTTTGTTATAATGCCACTAACAGTTGACTGTGGAATATTTAGTAGTGGGGACATTTCACGAATGGACTTCGTGGACCTATTACGTTACCACGTTTGAATTAACTGAGCTCCCGAGAGCGACCCATTCTTTCACAAATGTTATTTATATGTTAAATAGAATTGTCTGCATGTTTAGGTGCTTGATTTTATACACTTATGGCCATGGAATTGATTGGAACACCTGAATTCAATGATACAATACTTTTGGAAATATAGTGTATTTACTTTGACTTCTCAGGTAATGTCAATGACCCACAACAATGGTTACATATATTAATTGTTTGATCAAACTTACTGCAAGGAAAAATTCAGTAGGCACTGGATATTGGTAGGGGAAGTCACTAGCATCCCTACTAAATTATACACCCTTACATTAAAGTGCTGAGGTTTAGAAAATGCAGACGCGAGACAGTTGTATCAGGCTTGGCATGTTCACACACACGTACATGCATGTTGATTTCTCTTGTGACTACAGTAAGCACAATACAAGGGTGTGTGTATTACAAGGTGTCAGCACACTTGTGGGCCAATTACAGCATTTTAATGAGGTCTTATCCTTTGAGCAAGTTTACAGAATGTTAAAGGCTGGAGAACTCATTAGTTGCTTTCGCACACTCACGTTTTAAACACTCAGGTATACATTTTGAAATGCATAATTCTGAATATTATCAACAAGGACACTGGAAAATGGTATAGGGGCATATTGTTCCTTCTTCAACATGTCATTTAAATTGTGATGTTTTAAAAAAAATCTGTATCTGAATGAAACTGAAACATTTTTAAAAATCCAATATTACAATAAAAATGTTTGTTTTTGTATTTAAAACAACTCATCACGTGTTGCTGCTCAGTTGCTATATTTTTCTGAATTGTGGTGTGGTCAAAAAAAGTAATAATATTCTGGTCCCTGTGTATTTATAAGTATAAAAATATCTGTGTATTTAAACTGTATTTGAAAATTAACAAAAACTTTGTATACTACACTAAAAATTATATGAAATTATACAACTCATTATTTTAAAGTCAGTTTAATGTAATTTAAGTTCAAATGACTTGTACAAGTCGAAACTTAATTTATGGCAGCAACTATTTTATTTTATGGCTGCCATGCTGCATTTTATTATTATTTTTTTTTACAGTGTACAAACTGTTTGGGGCCAGTAATTTTTTTTTTTTTTTTAAAGAAATAATACTTTTATTCAGGAAGTATATGTGTCAAAAGCAACAGTAGAGCCATTTATGTCACAAAGGATTTTTGTTTCAAATAATCACCATTCTATTGAATTTTATATTTATTAAAGAATGAGAAGAAGAAAAAAAAAGAATAATCACGGCTTCCACAAAAATATGAAGCACAGCTGTTTTTAACATTGATAATAAATGTTTCTTGAGCAGCAAATCAGCATATGGTATGATTTCTGATCATGAGACACTGAAGACTGAAGTAAAGATGCTGAAAATTCTAGCCTGACAAGCCAGACACATATCAAGATGTTTGGTCTGGAAACTCATGTCTCATGACAAACTTTTAGTCCACACCCTAAGCGAAAGCTCCACTCATATCCACAATGGTAACCCACAATAATTTAAATTGTTCTAATAATTCCAACATAATTGAATATTAAACTCTATTAAACACAATCAAGTCTCCCCTGTCTCATTTTGCACAAAAATACATTAAAAACACTTTTACATATAAAATAACATTTACTTGCTCTTGATTTTGCCATATTTAAATCATGCTGGGAACTAACAAGCCCTGCCCAGTTTCAGTTAATGCAACAAAAATGGATTAAGTTTGACTTCAATATGACTTATATTTAAGCGGATTGAACACAATCAAATTGAGTTTGGACAAAATGTATAGCATTGTGTTGCTTTAGCTCATTTTAATTGAGCAATTTGAATAAGCAGTAAAAATATTTTTTTTCAGTGTTGGTGAAAATGAGATCTTTCCAACGCCTAAACTTTTGAACAGTTGTGTTCATTATAACCCTTATCATTTTACTGATTCTATTTTAAAGTAGCCTGAGCCACTCAAATCACCCTCGAAAGGAACTACATAAACCATTTACATCTGATTTGGGAACAGTTTCCATTATCCATTTCCCTTAACCACCATAAAGGAACCCACACAGCAGGTTTATGATCAGCAGAGATGGTGAACACTGTTGACATGACCTTTGGAGTCTTTACTACTAGAGATCATAGTGCAGCTTTGATCTCCGATCAAAGGAAAATTCCTCCTAGTTTACCATGCTGTGCAGAAAATATATTGCCATATGATTACAGAAATGGGGATAATGTGAGAAAGAGAAATGTAATCAAGTAATTAGTAATGAGTTTCAATGGCAGATGCAGTGATGTGATGACTGATTACATTTTATTTAGAAAGAGGGACTTATTATACAATATTGCGTGTTGCACTTTCTTTCATTAATAACAATACGACTGAACTGAAATAATGTACTGCATTACTTTTAAAAGTAACTTTCACAAATATATATTTACTATATAATCAATAAAGCAGTAATATTGTAATATATATATTTTTTAGCATTCTTACTCTTAAGTGTCACATGATCCTTCAGAAAACCTTTTAATAAGCTGATTTGGTGCTCAAGAAACATTTCTTATAATTATCAATAATGTTGTGCTGCTTAAAGGGTTACTTCAGCGATTAGCATATGGGTTTGTATCAGTAGAAACCCTGGAGTAACCCGCCCCCCATATCCCCCGAGATAAGAGATTTATGCATTTTATTTCTGGAAAAAAATCCTCCGATGACGCAAATATCAGAGTATTTTTTTTGGGCCAGAGGCTAAAGACTACAGCCAGCAGAGGGAGCTATTTCTGTATGTTTTCAAACCGCGCATGGGGAGTGGCATCGCATTCACAGTTTTCGGCTCGGGCAGCCGCGGGCATTTATGTAAACGTAACGGTGTGGAGTTGAGCCCTGCGCGGGACTGTTTTCTTCATCCCGCTCCCGCCCGCGCCCGCCGAATTTCTGACCATTACCGCCCGCTCCCGCAATGTATGTTACACTCCTGCCCGCACCCGCAATATGTATGTCCACTCCCACCCGCACCCGCAAAACTGTGAGAATTTATTCCTGCACAATAATAGAGATGCATTGATTTTGTGTCTTCTCCCGTCCCGCAGGGAAAAAAAAAACACGTATTTGTATTGATATTATTAAAGAGATTCATGGGGTTGTTTGTTTCGTTTCCCTGACCTGCATGTAAAAAAAATATATATATATATATATATACGAAACACACAATACATTCAAATATAATTTCGTTTTTATCAAAAACTTTGCACATAAAAATAGACTGCTTTGCAAAAAAAAAAAAAAAAACAAAAAACAAACATAATATGATAAACTAGGCTACATGAAAACCTGGACCTGGGGAGAACAGAGCAGGTGTGTCGCCTCAACCCAGACGTGCCGGATTTGTGCCTATTATAGATGAGTATTTTTGCACATTTGTCACATTAAACAAAGTCCAGCTCCTTTCCATCTTTATCACAAACAATTGAGAAACTTCTCCAAATGTCAGACTTTCCTTGCTTAGCTTTTGTGCTGTAAACCTCGTTTGAGGTTCTTTTCTACATCATCTATTGACATCTCCATCATGGCGCTAGGCAACCTCCCTATTCCGCAGTGTTTTTTTTAGCCGCTCATTCCCGCTCGCAGCAAAATTCAAACCGCCCGCTCCCGCGAGATTTGCGTTGGGTCCCGAGGGACCCAGTGGGACTCAATCCCAATGCAGCCCTCTAGTGTGGAGCAAAGTAAGTGTTTCAACTGCTCAAATTATTTCCTGTTAAAAGTTAAGCTTCCAAAGGCATGAACTGTAAATGCGCCAGACTGAACCGCTGTGAATGTATGCCGCGAGCGTGGTCACGTTTACCTCAGCTCTCATCACGAGAGCTCATAAGCTCATTCATCACGTGAATGTAATCTGACTCCTGCTACGTTTGTGCCGTGAAACTCGCTCGGCGACTCATTATTATATTGAACAGACACGTTCAATTTTTAATTGTAGTGTCTGTTCTCCAACTGAACTGATTTTATGAAAATGAACGCAGTGGGAATGTGATCCAGTAATTTAGTAGTGGTGGCTTTGGGAATGGCCTCATAGGGTAGCGAAGAATTCTGGGAATCCCCATGAGACAAAAATACATTTTCTGTCTTTTCTCAGTCTAGAAGGCACCAAATTCAACAATTATTTCACATTTCTACCACATTAATGACCCGGTTTAAATACAGATTTATCTTCCCAGCACTGAAGTACCCCTTTAAAATTTTTGTGGAAACAGATTTATTTTTATTTTTAATAGAAATCTCCTGCAACATTATACATTTAATCTCACCTTTGAAAAACAAGACACAAAAACAAACAACTGAGATAAATTCTGTTTTGCTTCCCATTCAGGAGTTGAAATAGCAAAATCAATTTGTTTTTTGTTTTTTACAATAATTGCTCAAAATTGTGTGTGCTTTTGATTGTAATCAGATTGGATTATGTAACAACCGACAACTGACATTGCATATACTGTCCACTTTAGCTACAGTGTAGCCATACATGGTAATACAAACGTCTGGACTTCAGATATAAATGATTCAGTCCTAAGTGCTGTTATAAAACACATCTTCTCATTTGCATGTCTCACGTCTCTAATTGAAATCTTGTCGTTGGTGCTCAGGAGACCACACCTCTGAAACAGGTGGGCGTAATAGAGCAAGTGTTTGTGCAAGACTGGACTTAAGCAGATGAGAGAACCAGGTCATAAGTAATTCAGATCTTGTATGCAATTGAACGGCAGAGGAACACAGACTGACTCTTTGTTATGCAAATAAAGTGTTAAGCCGCATTTGATCCTGCATTTATGAGGGTCCGTTACCAAGCAGTCTCATTTCTCCGTTTGCAAAAGATTGATCATCCATTTAGGCAGCATTGTCAATGCACTTTTTTATCTCAAATGACAAAATATCATATACTAGATCCTTTCTGGTTTAAATGATAATTCGTGGAATGGGCTGAACATTGAAGGAGGTGTGTGACATCACGCTTTGGAGGGGTTTCCTGGATACTTGCAGCAACCTGAAGCTGTTCAATTAAACTGTGAGGCTGGAGAAAGCAACTCACAAGTGATTGCACTCTGTGATTATCCTGAACACACAAGCCATTTCAGTCTTCTCACGCGAGCATCTGCTGTAGCAGCAAAACGAGGTGAGACATTTGATTTTATGTATATTTGAATTAGATTCAAGAGGTTTTGCTTGGGAAATGTAATTGGACAACGAGTCAATGACAAAAATCATCTAGGTACTGTGGTTATACTATTGCTGTATTTCCCAACCCTGTTTCCTAACTGTACACATTTTCAAACTCTTCCTAATAAAACACATTTGATTCAGCTCATCAGCTCCAAGGCCATGTTCAGACTGCCAGTAAATAATTTGCATATCCAGATGGATTTTTGAAAGTCTGGATAGCAAAAAAACAACACCACATGAAATCAGATTTTTTTTTTTCCCTTCTAAATTGAATTCAAACCATATATGCATAGTTCAGACTGTCAGTCCAATTGGAATCCGGTCAGATGTATCATGTGTGAACAGCAAAAAAATAAACCCCACATTTTTTACAAATCCGTTTCAAGCTACATTCAAACGTGGTTTGAAATCCTATTCAAATCACATTTCTGGAAAACCGTCTACGTTCACACTTTCAGTCCAAATCAGATTATTTGTGTGTCCGATCTGATCTAAAAATGATTACCGTTCACGTTGTGCTTTGCAGCTGTTCAGATCCGATTTGTGTGTGTATGCCGCTCTTTAGTTTTCTTGGATATCTGCATTGGTTTCTATGGAAATTATGTTAAGTTTGTATGCGTGTTGCATTGTTGTTTTTGGTGTAGGAGTTATTTTAGAATTGAGATACATTTTGCATTTGAAAATCAAAGATGAGAGATAAATCATTGTGTTTGTATGAAAGACGTTTTGTGAGCCCTGTGAGAGAATCATTCTGGTTGCCACTTTCAAAACAATCCCTCATGTGAACAGGGGGAGCCGAAGCTCATTAAATATACAAATTTGATCAAATCCTAGCAGTGGGCGTTTACGTCCAAGTCTACAGTCCTGCACAGGAGAGAGCCTCAAAACCAGTGTAGAAAATAGCCTATTACTTATTAGTTATAATGTTTTTGAATGTAAAAACTATGCATCACCAGTATGACAATTTAAAAGTTTGGGAGGAGCAATTTTCAAAAGATCTACACAATTGAGAGGAGGCTCACATATACAACAGACTTACCTCGGTTCCACAACAGTTTTTCCAGAAATATTCTAGGTTTGGGCCAAATTCCATGCATAGAGCCCTCTCTTCGAACAGCATGCCAAATATCCATATTCTTCTTTACCCATATGTAACCGTGAACTCATGGAATAACAACCAAAGTAACGTCACTGCAATAGAATCCAATGCAGATATTCCGAAAAACGAGAAAGCAACACATGACAATCAAATCTAAACAGCTGCGATAATCGGTTTGGACAGACAATTTATATCAGATTCCAATACGAAACATAAATAATCAGATTTGGACTGACATTGTGAACATAGGCTACTGTACATTGTGTATCGCAGAAGCATAGGAGGCTGGTAGGCATGGATTTATTCCATGAGTATGAATATAGTTTGAAACGGACTTATAAAAATCTAATTTCATGTGATTTTTCTTTGGTTGGTTTTGGTTTATTAAACCTTCCTGTACTTATGCTGCCCTTGTGATCTCGGAAAGTGCCTACTTTTTTCACTTCTGAAGTTTTAATTATGAGTTTGTGGCAGTCAAGGGCTTTGTTGTTGGAAAGAATTAGGAATCATTAAGGACTTGTGAAATGTTGGGAAATCTTGGGAAATGTTATTTTAACATCAAAACCAATATGCCAGACAAACAGAAAAAATAAAAATGCAAATGGTATGAAGGCTGATAAGTGGAATGCTGCACTGTAAGAATGTATTTATTTATTTATTTATTTATGGAATTTCAACTAGGCCTACATGCTATTTTTGCTGTGTATAGCCCCGTTTCCATCAAAATCACCCAGAATAATTTGTACCAGGAACTTTTTACAGGATTCCCCCCCCCCCCCCCCCCCCAGACCTGCTACTCCCTGCGTTTTTACTGTGGTCTAAAGTACCGTGAAGATTAGGCAAATTAGTCCGGTGATGTAGGATTGCATATGACTGCTCCTTTCAGCCAGTGACAGACAGTAAAAAAAATTGTGTGACAAATGTCTGCAACAATAATAAGTATGGAGGAGATTCAAGCTGTGCTGCTTTTGCTGGTTATGTATTGTTTTACTTAAGAGCTAAGCTAAAATTAACAAAGCGGTGGAAAAGAGCAGTGATACTAAAACGTATTCTGAAAGCTTGTAAAGCTAGATTTAAAATGACAATAATGTATGTTATTATCAGCTATTACAGACATTGACCGTGAGATGGCTGAGACGAACGTGTGCCATCAGACAGAAAGAGCAAGACTGATATTTACTGAAAGCAGAACAAACCTTGCAAAAGACTTAAAAAATGTCGGTTGAAATGAAATGCTGCCTGAGTTAAACCCATCAGCATGTTCAGTGCCTAAGTCCCACCTTCAAAAGTTCCTGAACCGTTTTTGAAAAAGTACTACCTCGCGAGCAGGGCCGTTTGAAGGGGGAAATATTTACCCGGAACTTCATTTAGACCCTAGTTCCTGCGGTTGAAACACACAGAGTACCACCCCCAAAGTTCCTAGTTCCTGGGGAAAGTTCCTGTGGTGGAAACGCAGCTTACGAAACATACAATATGCTTCAAATGGTTATTGACATATGTTAATAGGCACTACTTTAATCAGTGGATAATCTCTGCTTCGTAACAGGCAGCCCTTTAGAGTGGCACCCGAAGCACACAAAGAGCCGCTCTGATAAATGAAATGCTAGAAAATTGGGGCAAAGTTATACAGGCAAGCTTTGGTCCAATCCTGGGCCAGGCGTCCTTATTCCCTTAAGAAAAACATAGGGCAATGACAGTTGTCTTCTGAAGTGAAGAGGTCTACCTCAGCTCTCCCGAAGATCTCCCAAATCAACTGAACCAATTGGAGGTGGAGCCTCCATTGCTGTGGAGACATCCTAGCCCGGGACAGCATGTCCACCACTTGGTTCAACCTACCTGGTACGTACACTGCCCTCAAGGAGCTCAGGCTGCTCTGTGCCCTAAGGAGATGGCGTCTTGCTATCTTGCAAAGAAACCATGACCTAGCCCTGGCGATTTTTGAAGGCTACCACTGTCAACGGACCAGGACGTGGTGCCCCTGCAGGGCTGTCAGGAAGGTTTTGAGAGCCAGAATAACCACCATCATTTTGAGGATGTTAATATTCAGACTCGGGCTTCAAGCCAATACTGCGGGTCAGTACTGTAATGGAGCAGGCCCAATGGTACTACAGAGTCTGCCATCTGGCAAAGCAACCTCTGGAAAGCTTTGAGGGGACTATGAATGACACTTTGAATGACACCACTAAACGTTGAATACTCCTCGAGCGTTCAGGCGAGAGCATTTGAGTCGAGACCTGCCCTCGGGAAGGTGATTTGCCTGCTGCGAGACAGGGCGCTGTTGGGTGAATGGATTCTGAGCCCAAGATGCTCCAGATGAATGAGGAGCAGCGACCTGTGAGCACAGAGCTTGCACTCTGAAAGAGCCAACACTATCCAGTCGTCGAGGTTGTTCATGCTGCGGATTCCCGACTGCTTCAAAAGGGGAGAGAGCCGTGTCCATGCAATTGGTAAAAGTGAATCTTTAGAATGGCTGAGGGGGCTATTTGTATATAAGCATCTTTCAGATCCACCAATAAGAACCAGTCCTCTGGGCAGACTTGCACAAGTCAAGTCAAATCAAGTGACCTTCCTTCATATAACACTTTTTACAATATAGATTGTTTCAAAGCAGCTTTACAATGATAATAGGAACCTAATGGAAGAGAGATTGTTTTGGCTGTACATCAGCTCTAGAAAAAAAGTTATTGTCCAGCTAAAGAAAGTTTTTGATTGATTAATTTCCATTGTAAAAAATCTGTGAGAGCAGTGACATTAAGAGCACAAAAGCATGAAGTGTTTGGTCTATAGGCAAGAATGTTTGAATACAGACGTACATATGCGCATCGTTTTTCTTTACCAAATGACAGGCAAATTATAGCGAGGATCTGCTTCAAAGTCAACATCCTGAATGGCTGTTGTCCTGAACTGACGTTTGAACCATACCCCTGAAGCGGGGAGGTCTGTGAGTGAATTGAATTGAGAAGCCTTGTTTTATAGTCTACAGAACCCAACTTGACACGCCTGGGACGGCTTCTCACGCCCGAAGCCGGGTGGCAAGGGGTCTGGCTTTTCAGGTGTCAGTTCACTGAGTGAGGGACAGCCATGTCACACTTTTTCCCATCCTTTGGATGAGACGTTAAACCGAGGTCCTGACTGAGGTCCCGTGTGGCATCCTGGCCAAATTTGCCCATTAACCCAATTTGCAATAATGCACATTGACCATCATGGCCTCCTAATAATCCCCCTCTCCTGATTGGCTTTATCTCTCTGTCTCCTCTCCACCAATCAGCTGGTGTGTGGTGGGCGTTCTGGCACAATATGGCTGCCGTCGCATCATCCAGGTGGTGCTGTACATTGGCGGTGGAGGAGATTCCTCCCTTCTATATGAGAAGCGCTTTGAATGCCTAGAAAAGCACTAGGCCTATATAAATGTAACTAATTATTATTATTTATATTTGTTAATTTAAAACGCTGCAAAAACCTTTTCTTTGTTACTGTCCAGACAGTTATTTTTACTCAAGCTGAGCTTTTGTGACATCACTCCCCATTAGTAGGGCATGTTGTCACAATGGAAACAGCCTATTTCTACACCACATTTAAACAGTAAAAAATAATAATAATTGCAGATTAAAAATAAAACCTTCCAACAAAAATGTTGTAACCCTAACCCTTCCATCATTATGTAGTTGGTTTATGTCTTTATTTATTTTCCAGTTTTTTTAAGTTCATATTCAACAAACTAGTGAAGGTGAAAAAAAAATGTTTAAAATGCTGAGGGGAAAAAATATAATCAGCACCTTCAAATAAACTCTCTTCAAGCCTGTCTGCTCTCTACCCACTTTGGCCAACCACATAACTACATTTCCCATGATGCGTAGCATGTCGCTTCTCTGACGTCACTGCCCACGTGAGCTTCATTCAGCTGAGCGCTGCAAAGATGAATGGCTGGGGTTTGTTTTAAAACATTCTTATGTTTAATATATTTTCTGGTTACAAACGTTATAAATGTCTTGTATGCCCGTCTTGCGTTTGTTACTGTCTGCTTTTTTGAGTCGCGTGCTTGCACTGATACAGCACATCCATCCGGATGGAGCTGAACACACACAACTGATGAGACATAAACGCTCGTTTAACGCAGTGATGGTTTTACCCGAGCCGTTCACTCACTGTGCGTTTATATAATAATGCCTGTGTTCCGCAGCATTTGTTCGTGGAATCACAGCGTATATTTCTGTAACAGACTGTCCTGGAATGCTTGAGTGCGGGGGTGTCTGTCTGTCTTCACTGCAGTCGCACATCTGACCAGCATATGCATGCTTCACACTGCAAATATCACATATCATGAGAAATAAACGTGATTTCTCATGTTGTTTACAGGGGGTGGAAGATGGAAACGTTGGAAAAATGGAGCAGAGACATCATGGCACCTCATCAGCTGGATAAGAAAAAGCATCCCAAACAAAATGGTGAGATTTGCTTCAAGCTTGCCTTTTTAAATTGTCTTCCAAAGCATTCTTTGCTTTGAATAAATTTGGCTACATTTACGTTGAAATCCACATATTTATGTAGGAGAAGCTGGAGTGGCCACTAATTCAATGTAAAATATATTCAATATGGCCTTGATGAATTAATGTTCATCATGGTTTCCATAAACCTTTCCACAAATACAAAACACTATCAGGGTGACATGCATAATACTAAAATAATAGCAAATGTTAGTTGAACAACATATTTGTAACATGCAATAAGAACAAATGAAATAATTTAATGAAGAAATGTGGTGCATCACACATGGAATTCTAGGAACTTCTTTGTTTACAGTTGTTACTTATTAGTGACTCAAATGTTTTATTTAATAAAACATTAACACAATTTTAAAAGTACTTTACCATCATGTTTTGTCTTGATTAGTATCCCCCACTATATGAATGATAGTTCCTTTTACCTCTAAAAAGTTACAATTTTGCAAAACCGTTTTGTTTTTGCGCTGTGCATTTTTGGTATGCACTTATGTCCTTATGGTCTTAATAAAGACTTTTGTGTATTATTTATTAATTTTTTTTTTTAACTATGATTTTTTTTTTTACTTTTTGGGCCTAGACGCTAGGGGAAATGTGAGTGCATGCATCTCACACTCACATGTTTTTTATGTATCTTTATTGACAGTTTAAGATGTTATGAAAAGGGTTCCTCGTGGCAATAACAGAAATGAGAGAGGCCTGGAAATGTATCATTTTGTGTGTGTGTATATATATATATATATATACTATAACTATAATTTAATTTACATTGATTTAATTGACAAGTACTGTCTACAATATTCATTGAAGATATTCATTGGTCAGAAGCTGTACCTGTACCTACAGCATATTTTTTTTTTTTTTTTTTTTTTTTTTACTTTTTAAGCTTCACTGTGTTTTACATTTTAAGCTTCTGAATTATGTTTCTAAACATCAAACTGTGCATCCCTTAAAGCTAAATTTTTGTTTGTCATTCTTTGGTCGATGCCACTAGACCCTGACATAATTTCATCCTTGTTTAAAACATTTATTAATAAACTTCCATTTACTCCACAGCAGTCAACCATGATTTGTTATTTATTGAAGACCATTTGATTGAATTAAAGTTTTTATACACTCCCTGAACTGGACATGGACTAAAACCACACAACTCCAATTTTGATTTTATAGGATCTTTGTTTTTCTTCACTCTGCTACTGGTGATGTTTCTGGTTTAGACAATCGTAGTATTTCACTGTTATTTATTCTGCATTTTTTTTTTTTTTTTTTTTAATCCAGGCATGATTGCAAAAAATCTACTTAACTCTCTCAAGATTCGCAATCATTTGCAGCTCCAGCCCATTTCTCGTTCAGCATGTGCCACTGGTAAGAACTACAGTTTGTTTTCATGTATGTGTTTGGATTATTCAGGACATCACATGTTGTTTTCTGTATTGTGCTGACATTCATATACTGTATGCCACTGTCTAGCAAATATTATTTTCTGTTAAATTGCTTATTGGTATGTTCTCCATAGGTATTTGGTCCATGGCAATAAAATATTAAACCTGATTTAGTGATAGCAAATTGAAATAAATGTTATTGCTGATGAATAAGAAAATAATAACAATGAATTTCTTTTTGAGAATCTGGGTTACAAATTGTGTATGCTTGTAAAAGCATTTTAAAACAAGAACCCATTTTATGGAACGGTTTATTTATTTTAAAAATTGGCGATTCGGCATGAGTTTCAATGCAGATACTTAAGATTTAGTTGCAGCTGGCTAAATTGTAAAAGCTTAAAGCTAAAATTAAAAGCTGAACTGCTTTTTAGCATTGTGTCATGTAAACAAACATACACAGTCAATTGGCAGATCAAATGATGGAATAGCTGTCTGAAGTGAGATAGGTGGGAGTATTAATGCCTGAGTCGTGTTGTCCTGGATCAAACTCTCAGCTCCATTAATGAGTGTCCTCATTGAATAACATGCTCACTGACGGACATGGGCCTTATAGGGAGAAACTTAAAGGGTCATGAAACCCCAAAACACTTTTTTTGAGATGTAAACAGATAATTTAAAACACTAAGGGTACTCATTAATGTTATTCATATGTGAAAAAAAGTTATTTTTGCATTTTTCAGAGCGATTTCTGTCTTCCGGTTTGAAAAGCTGAGTCAGAGCAACATCACAAATGCTGACGTCAGCATGTGCTTTTTGGCCCAAGAATGGGCTGCTGGGGACATGCTGACGTCGACCGCTCCGATCGATTCTCGATATATATTCATGACATAAAGCTCATTCAGTCCAATCACTGCGCTGTAGTATGCATACAAGATAATTTAGTTAAAATACATGAGACAGTCACTTCTGTCAGGCTCATCATCTTCCATCATTATTGAATGTTAGGGAAGTTTTGAAAGCAGCGTACGAAAAGTGAAGGAGGAAAGTTAGGCGTTGTGCTGATACAAAGTAACGTAAGGGCGCCGAGCGAGCTGTAACCGGCTGCCGTTCGGGTTCTTAGTGAAACAGCGTGCTGCATATTTGGACAAATATAGATTTAGCTGCCGAATGATAGACAGCGCGGATCGTCACGGCAACCCAGCGCGCGTCGCTCTGTGCTTCAGATGCGCGGTCGAGACTATGAAACCTCAAACCCCTTCGCTTTTACTGATCTATAATTATGCTGCCTTCACGTGCCATCGGAAATTGTATCATTCTGACTTCTGAAATCATGATTATGAAATCATTGCATTCAAGCTTCAAAATGTGAGAGCGTTCATGTGCAATTTTTACCTAGGAAACTCGTATTTACGATAATTCCGAGAGCACCTGAAGGCAGCATTACACCTCTATCACATTTGCTAGCATGTTCGTGAGTGGTTCATGTTCTCTTAGTCTTATCACGTCGGCGCGTTGTTCATCTCGCCAAACAGCGTGCATATTTTGACAGATATAGTTTAATTATCACGCTTGCAAAATATTTCGTCATACAGAATAACATTTATTTTCATTTCTCACTGAATGCTGATTTGAAGAGCTGAAAAACTTGCGATCTCTGCTGCACGCCACTTAATGTCTCAGAGCTCTCTCATTCGCTGTACTCATCCCTCATTTAATCTCACTGTTGTAAACAATGCCAATGGGAACCAAGATTATCACTGTCTCAGAATTGCTCTAACTGCTGCTGTTGGTATCGCTAATCTTAATGCACCTAATGACTCCCCTTTTTATGCAAACCACCACCATACCCATCCCACCTTTTCACAGTCGACCACTCCCCTTTTAACAAGCCTTTTCAAATCGAAGGTGTGAAAAAACACCGCTGCAGCAGGGGGGTTTCATGACCCTTTAAAGGGCTATTTCACCCAGAAATGAAAATTGTCATTAATTACTCACCCTTGGGTGTGGGGGCCTTCCTAACCCATAAAATGCATCCATAAGGACCCCTTCACACTGAACATGAAATTTTGCAAGTTTATTGCATTGTCATACACGGTGTGTTAATAGGCCAGAGGAGAACTGGCACCCCGACTGAGTCTGGTTTCTCCCAAGGTTTATTTTTCTCCATCACGCCCTGATGGAGTTTTGGTTCCTTGCCACTGTCGCCTTTGGCTTGGCTTGCTCAGTTGGGGACACTAAAATTATGATTAAAGTTATTGAACTAATTATACAAATAAAATGTATGAATTAGGTTTTATTTAATTCTATAAACTATAATACTGATATGCCAACATTGTCGCTATATGATAAATTAAAATAAGCTGATAACATCACTGTTTTCTCCAGTACGACTGAACAGCCAAATTGATTGACTGATTGTTTTGAATTCACCTCCATTGAGCAACTACAGACCAATCTCAAATCTTCCCTTCATAGGCAAGATCATTGAATTTTTTTTTTCCAATTAGCTGACCAAATTCTTATGCTCAAACTGATATTTTGACAATTTTAATCTGGTTTCCGACCACAGCACAGAGACAGCGCTCATGAAGATGAAATTATATTCGCTTACAATACTGATACAGGCAAAACATCAATTCTGGTTCTACTCGACCTCAGTGCTGCATTCGACACACAACATACTTCTTGACAGTTTGGAAAACTGTTTCGGGCTTTCTGGGATGGTCCTTAAATGGTTCACATCATCCTTAGAAGGGAGAGGTTATTATTTGGGTATAGATGACCATATGAGTGGACATCCATGACGTGGAGTCCCACAAGGGTCAATTCTTGTACCACTCCTATTCAACCTGTATAAGCTGCCACTGAGCCAAATAATGAAAAATAACAATATTGCTTACCACAGCTATGCTGACGATACCCCAATCTACTTAGCACTGTCACCTATTGACTACAGCCCCATTGACTCGCTGTGCAAATGCATTGATGAAGTTAACAACTGTATGAGTCAAAACTATCTTCAGTTAACCAAGACAAAACTGAAATCAC
Organism: Pseudorasbora parva; assembly: GCF_024679245.1. Classification (NCBI taxonomy): domain Eukaryota; kingdom Metazoa; phylum Chordata; class Actinopteri; order Cypriniformes; family Gobionidae; genus Pseudorasbora; species Pseudorasbora parva. The sequence continues at coordinate 11,837,374 of NC_090196.1, read as the reverse complement.
TACATTTGGAGACAAAGATGAAATTCTCAAAATGAACACATATCTTGAGGCTAAAGGTCTGATAACAAAAAATCAAGTCAGGAATCTTGGAGTGATTCTGGAGTCAGACATGAGTTTCAGTAGTCATGTCAAAGCAATAAATAAATCAGCTTACTATCATCTGAAAAATATTGCAAGAATTAGATGCTTTTGTTTCCAGGCAAGACTTAGAGAAACTTGTTCATGCTTTCATCACCAGCAGGGTGGACTATTGTAATGGCCTTCTCACCAGCCTTCCCATAAAGACCTTTAGACAGCTGCAGCTCATGAATGCCGTGGCCAGTAAATATACTTATTTATAAGTCATTCAATGAGCTAGGACCTAAATACATTGCAGATACGCTGATATAATATAAACCCAACAGATCACTCAGACCATCAGGATCAAGTAAGTTAGAAACACCAAGAGTTCACTCAAAGCAAGGAGGGTTTGCTTTTAGCTATTATGCCAGCCGCAGTTGGAACCAGCTTCCTGAACAGATCAGATGTGCTCCAACAGTAGCCACATTCAAATCCAGACTCAAAAACATAGACTGTAAAAAAAATATGGACGTAGACGATCATGACGTCACCCAGAGGATTCCGATAAGCCTTTCTGAAGCGTAAAGTAGTGACGAGCTGGCCGTTATCTTATCTTTTTATTCTTTTTATAATTGTTTTAGTTTACCTTTGTTCTTATCTTTGGTTATTGTTATTTTATATGTTCATTTGAGTTAAATATGATGAGTGAAAACTGGTTTTGATGTAAATAGCAAGTTTGACCAAAAGGTTCTTATGTGGAAATCTGTGGAAAGCTATTATGTGAAAATGGGTTTAACAAGAAGATTCTTGAGTAAAAATCAGGGAATACTGATTAAAAATAATGTTTTGAACGTGTTTGAGAAAGAAATTGGGATGTGATGCAATTAAGATGGTACATGTATGTGTAGACTGTACACTGAAGGATGTTTTATGTAGAGACTGAATGTAATTGGATGGATTATTCTGTCTATTTATTCTGTTGTTTATTTTTATTTCAGACTGCTATTGTTTTGAAGCTGTAAAAGATGTTTTCACAGATAATTTGACCATTTTTTTTTAATTCTCTATACAACTGTTTTAATTATCCTTGTTTTTATTTTTTAATTCTTACACATGGTATTCTTATTTCTAATGCATATGCTATCACTATTTTAATTCATTTCTGTGTAAAGCACTTTGAATTGCCATTAGGTATGAAGTGTGCTATACAAATAAACTTGCCTTGCAGCAAGTGAACTCCGTATTGTCAGAAGGGTTGATTTTAGCATGAAAGTGCTTAAATTCTTTTGTTAAAGAAGTTTGATGAGTTGCTCATTGATCTTAATTACTCTGTGTATTGAAGGCTCCTGTCCAGATCTGATGAATAGGAACGAGCAGCCTGACTCCCGGCCGCTAGGCATGGCCCTGACGCCCCAGCTACCCCCCAGGACCCATCGGCCCCTGTGCCTCTCGGTGTCCTCTGACAGCAATGGACGCTTTAAAGCTCTGGAGACACAGGAATGGAAGAACAACCTCAAAGCTCAGGTAGGTGGAAGTACTTTCAGGTCAGCTGAAAGATGTCCAGTTTGAACCCCTTTCTTAATGATGTGACTTTCATTGTCAGATGGAGCAGGCCCATAGTGCCGGAGCAGCCAGTAGCACAGGTTCCCTGGAAAGAGCGTCTCTCTTTTGTGCTTCTGGCTCCACCACCGCCTCTAGCTCTGGCCTCTCCAGTCCAGTGGAGCATCTCACCAAGAGCAAGTCCTCTAGTCGCTTTTCACTCTTCTCTCCTCCTTGGAACAGTAGCTCTGAGTCTGACTCCAACCCACCTTCCCGGTCCGGATCCAAGAAAATGCGCAACTACAGTCGCAGAGCAGTTTCCGGCAGTGTCAAGACGGGCCCAGAGACTCCAGAACCCAAGCAGTGCGTCTCTGAACACTTCCAGTACTCGGATCCGGTCATATCTAAGGTTACAGATTACATTTACGTGGGCAACCTGAATGCGGCTTACAGCGGACGTACGTTGTGCCGAAATAACATCGATAGCATCATCGACATGAGCAGCCTACCCGGGGAGACTTGTTTAAGAGTCATTCCTTGCACTTGTTCAAGGGGTGTCAAGCATAGTTGGTCTCGGCTCAAAGTGGACATGAGCGACCTTCCGGACACCGTCCAAGAAGGCCTCGCCCTCAAGCACCGCTGCTTCGAGGACATCAATGAGTGCATCGATGCCTCCACGGAAAAGAGGAAGCGAGTGTTGGTGCATTGTCGTGATGGTTTTTCCCTCGCCCCCACCTGCATTATTCAGTACCTCATGGTCAAACAAAATATGAGGCTTATTGCCGCCTACGAGCTGCTCAGAGCCAAACACCCCATCAACATTCGCGAGTCCCATCAGAACGTTCTGGTAAGTCTCGAAAGAGCTCTGCGACCGGGCGGGAACACGGACCCAGAGTGCTTTAAACAGGCCATCTCCCGCAAAGTGGCTTGGACCTAATAGAGAACCTTGGGGAACCTCAGTTTTATTTGAACTTATTGTAGTTTGTGGTTTTACTTTTGTACATTATTTCCTCTGTTAACAGTGAAAGGCAGCTTTTTTGTGTTTTAACTGAGCTGGATGTCATGGTGTTGAGTACTAACTGTGAAAATTACTTAAGTTGTTCAGTGGCCATTTTAGAGAAAAAAATCCTGAGAATTTGAGTCATTCATTTCGCTTCTATCTAAATTAAACAAGAACACGCTTTGTGCAGCTGCTAAACAATGGGATTTGTTTGGGAATATATCTCTTATTTATTGTTCTTCCCATGGGTACATAGCCATGCTGTGCAGGTTTATACTGAGGAAGAAATTTAGTGGGAGCTCTCAGGAGATGAAACGATGTCACATATGACTGCAAACGCCACTACTGAGGTTGAAATGTAAAACTGGAGTACTATCAACTAAACATCTCAAACTCTTTCTTAACAGATTGAGGACTAAACATGATTGGTCATTTTATCTGGCAGTGCAAAGCACAGCCTTTGTTGGCCTCCTTATTCATTTGAAAATTGGTTGATATGTCTCTGCGTTTATCCAGGGTTGAAAGATACACAGTAAGAGTAGTCCTCTATGAGGAGTCATTTCATTTACTAAGCGTCTTTTATTAAATGTATAATATTCAACATGTTTAATCAAATACTAATTTCAGTGCTTGGAGTAAATGTGAATTTTGCGATTATGTAAAGAATTGAAACTGGCCCACTTTATACCTTTTATGTGGTGTTGGTATTTGGGACATGAATGAGTTGTGGAGCAATGCTCACTTGCAAAGGCTTGATATTGCACTAACCACAAGGAAATGCACAAGTTTGCTGACACATGGCTTAGTTTGATTTAATGTTGCGCAGTGAATATAGATCAAAATATTTTTACGACAATGTTTATGCTTCTCTGTAATGATTGTTGTTCATGGTTTCTATTGATTTTTTTATTTTACCATTTAGAAAAATGCAACAACCCTGGTAGCACATGTCTGTCACAGAGACATCATTGATGCGTTTTTATTTAGATAATTTTCTTTTCTTTTTTTTTGAGTGTTTGCAATTTGTTTAGATGTTCCCAGTGAACATTAGCCTGGGTAAACTCAGCCTAATCATCCGGTGATTTGATTTTGCCCTGCAACCTATACATTAATTTCTACTGCTTCTGTTACACTTTTGCAGGAACCAATCACAGACTGGCTTATCCACCTGGCACTATTGGTGAGTTTACCATGATGGCAGATAGAGAAGCGATGGGTCGTATGCCCTGTTGATCAGGCTCTTGTTGTCTGATTGGTTGAAGGACAATCCAATTGCTTATAGAGTCATTTGAATTATGCCCGTTGATCACGTCTCTTGTCCAGTAGAAAATACAGAGCAGACTCCCCAGACCAATGTTCAATCTTAAATTGAGCTTGTTCAAAGTGAACATCTCAATACAACCAATCTTGAGATCTCTATTTTTAATCATTGAAGCTAACTATGCTAGCAGTGCTATCACTTTGTAACATGCCACTTGCCTCCAGTGCAGACTGGAACATTTTTGCAATATTTCCAAATGTAAGTGAATGTGCTGGGTATTTAAAAGAAATATTCTGTACACACCTGTTTTGGTGACATACATCTGCTTCCTGGGAAAACAGCTCTCAAATATTTGACATGGCTTATGCTTGTCAGCACTGATTATCATATTTTATATTTAGTCCGCAGTTTGGTGAAGAAAGACCCTCCTGAGTTTTGGTGCCTTTTGTTTAAACTTGTCCAGTGTGATTATTGTGACATTCACACACGCGCACACTGTATGCACTCATCAGGTATAGACAAACACGTCGTCTATATGCTTTGAAATGTTCAGGAAATGCTCCATGTCGGTGTAATTTTGTGATGTATGGCAGAGATCAGTTTCATCTGAATAAGCTGTTGTAAAGTTTTCATAGCAGTGCTCACAGTGAATAGTGCCTGTACTTCAATCAGTGTGGTGGTGACGTCAATCAGTGTGATCATTACCTTCTTCTACGGGCCAGCAAATAGCTTCTAACATTAGCAAAGCTGTATTTAGATTCAAATGGCACATTTGCTGTTGCTTTATTCTTATTCATTAGCCTATTTAAATCTATTTTTTTGGATGGCTGATCTCACCCTGTATAAAGGTCTAACAACATGAACTCTCAGGTTAAATTTATTGGCCTAGAAGACATTCTCAATGCGTTAGAAACTAGAATAATGTGAGGCAATGTATTTTCTGTATCACGTTTTTGAAGAAAATGCATTTGTACTTGTTGATATTAAAGAGAATCTAATGCACTGATTTTCTTGTTATATGTGATTTGTTTGAGTAAAATTGTTTGGATAAAATAAAATACACACACACACACACACACACACACACACACACACACACACACACACACACACACACACACACACACACACACACACACACACACACACATAATATATATAGTAAAAAAAAAAAAAAATGTTGGTTTAACTTAAAAAAGTAAGTAACCTGGTTGCCTTAAAATTGAGTTTATTGAAATTAAACATTTGAGTTGATACATTGAAGGAAATTTGTTTAATAAATAGAAACTCCAAATATTATTGTGTCTAAACCACATAAAAATTTTTGATAAAGCATGAAAATAACACTATTTGGCATGTTTCACTGCGTCATCAGAAATAAAACACAAAATTACACACTATGCTTACAAAATCTTTTAATAATCTTTTAATAAAGGTTGATGAATCGCAAAAATGTTCCTTGTATTAACTCAAAAATGTAATTTCAATGAACTCAAAATTTTAAGGCAACCAGGTAACTTTTTTTCATTTTTTTACAGTGTGTATACACACACACACACACACACACACACACACACACACACACACACACACACACACACACACACACACACACACACACACACACACACACACACACACACACACACACACACACACACACACACACACACACACACACACACACACACACAGTACTGTGCAAAAGTCTTAGACACGTTAATTGTTCACCCCCCAAAAATGTTTTTAAGCCAATTATATATTTTGCAATAGTGTGTAAGCAGGTAATATCAGTTATGTAATAATCGATTCCTGTGAGATTTTGTATGCAGAAGGAGTCTGACAACAGCTGTTTGATCCACACGGAGATCTAATCTCACAAACATCGAGTCCGTCTGTGATTACATAAAGAAACTGAGACAAAATCCACAAGAACTGTGACAAGCGTCTTAGAGATGTTGACGAAAACCTCCTGCAAAGCTACAGTACAGTGAACCTTAGACACTGGTGTAAAATTGCTGTAAAGTGAGAATGCTTTCAAAAAATAATCTCATAAATAGATTTTGTTTATCAATTAACTCCTAATAACTAAATCAAATCAGTGTTTGGTGTGACCTCCCTTTCCATTTTAAACAGTATTAACAGCTTTGCATGATTCATTAAGATTATGCACCTAGGCAATAATTAAAAAGTTTACATCAAATGTAGATGGCAACAAATTTCCTGGAAGAGGGTGTGTGTCTATATTGGCCTAACACACACTGGGGAGGATGATTTGAATTGCCAAACAAACTGTAAGCTGATCGAAGTTGGAGAATTGCAGAATGCAGGTGCTTGTTGGGTCTTAGGGTCAGAAAGTCTCTAAAACTATGATTGAACAATGGGTTTGGCATAGACAGAAACATAGCCATGTAAAAAAAAGTACCACATCCTCACTGTGAAGTATTGTGGCAGAACTTTAACGCTGTGAGGCTAAATTTCTTCCTTGTTATGATACACAGTATCATCCATTAAGTACCAGCAGATATTAAATTAACACCTGACTGACCCTGTCAGGAAGTTTAAACTAAGCAGTGGTTGGATCTTCCAGCAATGGCAATGATCCAAAGCACATCTCAAAATACAAAACAGAATAGTTCACTAACCACAGAATGAAGGTTTTGCCATGGACACAGAAGTCCCCTGACCCAAACCCCACTAAAAAACTCCTGGGATGAGTTGAAAAAGAGTCCACAAGCATGGCCCTCTGAATCTGAAGAATCTGGAGAGATTCTGTATGGAGGAATGATCTCAGATCTCTTGCCATTTGTTCTTCAACCTTATTACACATTACAGTAGAGGATCCAGAGCTCTTATCTGCTGTTATTTATCAATTGGGGGGGGGGGGGGGATACAAAGTGTGATGGTGTGCCAATAATTAAGAATATAACATATATAGCCCCGTTTCCACCAAAATTACCCAGAACAACTGGTCCCAGGAACTATTTTCCCCCAGACCTGCTGCTGTCTGTGTTTCCATCACAGTCTTAAGTACTGTGAAATTTAGTCCGGTAAAAGTAGGACTGCATGTGACTTTCCAGAGCCCACTGGATTTTACCCTCCACAAATGAACTTAATAAACCTGAACCTTGTCATTCGTCCATCTGTCATTTTTTTTTTAACTCTATTGTTGATTTGAATAGCAAACAACTGACCACAACAGACTTTTAAGCAATATTATATGCCTGCAATACCAGAGGCTGCACTTTTAGGACTGCCACAGTTACAGGACTGCATTTCTAGGACCCTAGTTTTTTTTTTTGTGACAGCGCCATCTAGCCAACTATAATCCAAAACCTGATTCAAACATTTTAGACTTTAATTTTTAACATAACAGCAGGCATGGTTACTTTAAACTTAATTACTTACATTGTTTAAAATGTTTCAACAGGGTTACCAAGGGTAGGTTTAGGGCTAGGGGTTGGTTAGGACAATATATCAATTAAACAACCAAATCATTGCTAGGGTCCTAGAAACGCAGTCCTGAAAATGCAATCTCCGGGTTTGCAGGGAGATGCTACTCCTTTTAAGTTGAAATAAAATGCTACGTGAGCTCAAACAATCAGCATGTTCACCCCCGAAAGTTCCTGAACTTTGAAAAAGCACTACCTTGCAAGCAGGGCCGTTTTGAGGGGGAATTTTACCTGGAGTTTTATTTAGACCCCGGTTCCTATGGTCGAAACACACCGAGTACAACTGCAAAGTCTCTAGTTTCTGGGGAAAGTTCCCGCAGTGGAAACGCAGATGTCAGAAACATTTTTTTTTGTTGGGTTAGTGCTGACTTAGAGGAGAACTTTTTCACAGTCCATTTTTGACTCCACAAATATTGGCACCCTTGATCAATATGAGCAAAACTGACTGTGAAAATGTTTTATATATCCAGTACTACTATAATACCCCCACAATATCACCACAGACATTCAGTATCTCATCAAATATCAAATACCTCCGTTTATACCCAATATTACGATTATTTGTGTACTTGAGAAGGGTTCAACAGTTCCAGCAGGTCTGTAAACTAGGGCTGTGTGGGCCACTTTGGGGATAACCAGCAGCACTGACCAGCACAACCAGACAGCACTGTTATTATTCCTGTTTTTTTCTCGGCCAGCAGTGAGCAAGTGCATCTCTAGCATCTGCTATAGAGAGAAAAAAAAAAACAGCAGTCAGTGAGAGGTCCACCTTCACTTTTCTGAATATGTTTCATATCATATTTACAGTTTAAGGATGTAGTTTCCATTCCTCTGGGACTACCCCATCTCGAAAGCATGTCCTCGCCACAGTTCAAAATACCAGAAGTCAGACTGCTATCGCAAAGCGCTCCCTAGCCCGTACTCAATCTGTCTGTCATGACAGTTTTACGTTTGTGCACCTGCCCCATCGTCGAGCCCCGCTCGTACAAAGCTGTGCTAGTCCAAAGGGGCTATTCCCTAGGTATTCACAGCCCTATACTATAACACGCATAGAGCCCGTGTGCCAGGCATGAGAGGGAATGTGGGCTTTTAGCCAAAACTTAAGTGGCCGCATGGAGAAGGCCCAGGTGACATCGCAGAGGCAGCTGCCATCAACCCAAGAGTTTTTTGGAAACTCTTTAAAGGAGCCGTGAGCAGCCAATCAGAGTAGAGTAACTGAAGTAACTTGCGGACTAGTCCACCAAATTGGACTCCACCATGGACATGACTTTATACTGTTACTCAACTGGTGCTCCAAATGAAATGAAGTCCTCTGCATCTGAAGCGTATGCCACTAGGAAGGGTCATAGAATTGGGAGGCATGTGGGTGCTGAGCCAACGTGAGCTCACCACTAAACTAGTCATGCTTCACGAAGGGAACCCGGAGAGTCCCGACACTCATGGACTCTCAATGAGGGCAATTAAAGTCCTTGACGGTAGCTTCTGTGTGGGCACGGCCCTGGCAAAAGAAGCACATCTCGTGTCTATCGGGAAGTTCAATAAGACAGAACAAGGCTTCAAGGTCTTGTTCGATCAGAATGCATTAGGGGGTCTCGTAGAGTTAAATCTACATTTTTCGGCAACGACACACGTCTTGCAGGAAGGAGAAAGTTTCTGAGGAACTAATTTGTACATTTGAACACCATTGGACATTGAGATTCAATGTTGTTATGCCAATCAGGCTTCAGTATTCTAAGAAAAATGTGTTTCCCTATAGCATCATCGATGTGGATTAGGATTAAAGGAGTACTTCAGTGCTGGGAAGATGAATCTGTATTTAAACTGGGTCATTAATGTAGTAGAAATGTGAAATTATTTTTTAATTTGGTGCCTTCTAGACTGAGAAAAGACAGAAAATGTATTTTTGTCTCATGGGGATGAAAGACTACAATTCCCAGAATGCTTCACTGCCCTGTGAGGCCATTCCCAAAGCCACCGCTACTAGATTACTGAATCACTGATCACTTTCACACCACGACCACATTCATTTTCATAAAATCAGTTCAGTTAGAGAACAGACACTACAATTAAAAACTGAACGTGTCTGTTCAATATGTGATTTAGCCGCTGAGGGAGTCTCACAGCCCAAAACGCTGCAGGAGTCACATTGACAGTCATGGATGAGCTTGTGGTGAGAGCTGCGGTAAACGCATTCGCGGTATAGATTAACAGCGCATGTTCTGTCTGCTGCGTTTTGAGTTCATGCCTTTGAAAGCTTAACTTTCATAGGAATTAGTTTGAGAAGTTGAAAGACTTACTTTGCTCTGCTGGCCCCACGTTTAAACATGAATGCCTGAGGCTGCGAGCTGAGTGCTGTAAGTGTGATCTCCCATCCCCCATGCAGGAGTTGAAAACATGTGGAAATGGCTCCCTCTGCTGGCTGTCGTCTTTAGCCTCTGGCCAACAATTCCTCCGATGGCGCAAATTGACGATATTTGCGTCATGGGAGGAATTTTTCTAGAAATAAAATGCAGAAATCTCTTGTCTCAGGGGGATATCATTTGAATATACTCCAGGGTTTCTACTGATACAAAGCCATATGCTATTCGCCGAAGTAACCCTTTAAGTTGTTGAAGTATACTAAATTAATTCTATCGATAATTCAGGTAAAAGTAGAGGTTTATTTATTTATTTATTTAAAGAGTTAATTGTGAAATTATATCAATTGTAATTCTATGTTATCAAATAAGAATATATTCTTTTCAGTCGACACGTTAATAATTTAACAATTTCTTTAAAGAACGGATTATAAAAATGTCAGACTTCATTCCAGGGCCCATAGGAATAATACAAATGTACTGAAAATCATTATTAATTCTTAATTTGCACATTCAGATTCTCATCCTGCTCTTTGTTTGACAGCTGCGCCAATTACATCACTTTATTTGAGTGCCTGGGGTTGGACAGGTAGCCATCAGCACCAGAACAGCTGTTTGGAAACATAAATAGAACAGATAGAAATCTGCTCCTCAAGTTTTCACAGGCTCATCTACTCAATAAAAAAGAGTGTTTCTCTGTTTCTCTAGACATGACTGGCGTTGCTTAATTTTTTAACAAAAAAACAGCAACAACCACACAGTCAAGAAAGAGAGACTTCTGGGGAAAATTTATGAAACATTTTTTTAAATGTTTCGTTTCATGGGCACCATTCCTGCTGCTTGAAAGTGAAGGTTTGATATATAAATATTTTAAATATTTAAAATATTATAAAAGATGTAATACAATACTTTAAACGTGTTTTTTTTCTGCAAATGCACTTTTTAAAATGAACTTAGCAAAGTGTTCATGAACACTGCCTCTCGTGTGGGCTTCAGTTTGTCAGATTAAAAATAAATAGCACAATCTAAAGAGGAGTTATTTATATGGAGGGGGTTCGGGTGGAGATGAGGGATTTGATATTGTGTTTCAGGTGTTTGCGAGCCTATTGGTTCTCTGAATGGATCTACTACCATAAAAAGAGAGATGGGATTTCCTTAGTCATAGGGGAATACAATATATACTTATGATGCCCGCTTCCCGCAGAGACCCAATTCTTCCTCCATTCTTCTGGCTGTGTGTGCCTCAGCTCAAAGGTGAGATGCTGTTTTTTTCAGCTTTTTCCTTTGATTATCCTATTGGTAATGGTTTTATCCTGTTTGGATGGCATCAAGGTGAATCTTGACCAACTGCACTGTAGTTTGAAAATCAGGTGATTTTCAAAGATTTTTGTGCCAAATTTTGTTATTTGTTATGCATATGAAAGGTGTATTTTTTGCGGCTAATTTTTTTATTCATTTCTGTACGATACATTTTTTTTTAAATTAAAATTTTGTCATTTTTGCTATTTAAGAAGTAGTTTGTGTGTTATGTCATTTTTCAGAACCTTTAAGAAAAATGTGTTCAGATTTGGATGGATTTGTTGGGAAATCAATTATCTGGTTTCATTATGTTTTATTTGTCATATGACAGCAACTGCATTTTTGTTAAATATAGAAAAAATCACTGGTAGATTAATGATGATAATGTGTTGAGTTGAGATTTGGAAACTCGATCCGTTTCGGCCCTTTGGACTAAAAGCTGATATGCCAATGTTTATCTTGCTGTCAAGACCCAATCTTAAAATAAATAAATAATGCTTCAGCTGGTGTGTCTAAAATGACGCACTGGGATCTCTTTGGTGCTTTAGACAATGATGCTATGGCTTAAACCTGGGGTGGTTAGCATTGTTCAAATGTAAAGGACTTTGCTGCATTTTTACTCACATTATCACAATGGTAGTCTTTGTCAAACTTTAGACCTGGCATTGTAATTTGCATTCTGAAAGTAATCCTGAGAAGCAGATTAGAGAGTTGATAATTGTTCAGTTTTAAACTATCTATTGTTATATTGATTATATTGTAAATATAATTTTAATGTTATTTGCCACATTTATTTAAATGATAATATAATATAATATAATATAATATAATATAATATAATATAATATAATATAATATAATATAATATAATATAATATACTAT